>NW_004797403.1:916248-919097 GCF_000002075.1 Aplysia californica | reverse complement strand
CCCCAAGGCAGTGCTTTTAACTGAAGTGCCTTTAAGCCATTCCCAAAGGGGGGATAGTAACATGTTCTTTTGCACAGTCGAATTGTAAATGGGCTGATTTTTCAATGTCAAGCTCATACTGTGCCGGAACAACAAGGGGGAACTGTTGCTTTTTCTTTCCTCATCCTTACTATCGTCATTTTTTCTCTACTTCTTTTGTATATTTGTCACTCTCTTGAGAACTGTTATTTCCGGGGTGCCTTGATAGTCGAAGCAGACTTTGTGCTGTTGAGGCTACAGAGGTGAGCAGAGTAAGTCTGATTCACCGTTTGGACTTTTCTGTTGACACCCACCCCTTGAGGCTCATATGACCTTATGTAGTTGCGAGTGCCGTGAAACCTTACTAAAACAATGCACAACTTAGTGATGCCGCCTCAAATAAGAAGTTTTGTTAATTATGTTCTTACTGCGGGAAAGTCTTCAGTGTGCGGCCTCATTTCTACCCGCTTCTTTGTCTTACTTTGATTATTCTTTCAAACAAGTCAGCTTTCGCCAATGTCAGAAGCTGTCTTTTAATTTTTCAAACACACTGAGTCTTTAGGTCTCGGCACCGAGTCGATTACAAAGATAAGAAGAAGGAAGCTGGAATGAAACAATTTTCACTGCTTCACACATTGTTTTATAACGGCATATCGTCATCGTTGCTTGACTCTGTCCATGTATCCTCCAAATTAGGCCATCCCCTTTTTGTCTCGCTTTATGGTATTCACAACCGTAAAATATACTCAGGAACAAACGTTACGCAAGTTATACAGCTACTTAAATACTCTGGTGTTTAATAACCCACATTCGCTAGAATGTAGGCCATGACCGACCTTTTTTATTCAGTGATGTTGTGAGCTCATGTCACCAAGCTGAAAAATCCGCACAGTATAAAATGAGGTCACAATATGGCGGCGAAGAAAAAAGTGCAAACTGAGTATTTTCTTAAACATGCCAGTTGGTGAGTAGTTTTTATCCTCTGAGAAGTGTTCACCCGACCGAGGGGTATAAATTGACAGGACGTAACGCTTTCTTCCGTCGAGTGTTTCGAGCTAGCGACCATGCCACAACTCAACGAAGCAAACCGAGAAAGGGCTATCGGCAGATTGCAGGTGGGAGAGAGTCTAACAGATGTTTCTGTTGCCACGGGCATGTCAGTCTCAACAATATGTTGACTTCAAAGACGTTTTCAAGTTACTGGAAGTACTCGTGATGCTCACAGAACTGGTCGACCACGAGTGACGTCAGTACGCCAAGGCCGTGCCCTTCTGAAGAATCACCTGCGAGACAGCTTCATGTGTGCTACCGAATCGCCCCGAAATCTCGTTGGAAACCATAGGAGAGCCATTTCAGGCCAGACTGTGCGCCACCGGCCTCGAGAAGGACAACTGCAGTGTCGTCGACCTTTAAGACGTGCAGTCCTTACTGCAAGACATCAACAGCAACGTTTGGCGTAGACTAAGCAACATGTGAACTGGACCTGGTGACAGTGGAGAAATGACCCATTCACTGACAAAAGCCGTTTTTGCGTAAGTCGAGGAGATGGAAGAATCGAGATGTGGATAAGCCCCAACCAACGGTTTTCTGACAACAACGTCCTGCAGGTCGATGCACTGGGTGGTCCCAGAATAATGATCTGGGGTGCAATCTGTCTAAACCAACACTTGGGACACGTTGTTTTCCAAAATAATGGACCTGGTCGAGGTAACAGTGTTAATGCACAGCGCTACGTCCAACAGGTTCTTGCGCCTGTGATCATACCCCATTTCTAGCAACACCCGAACCTTATCCTCCAGCAAGACAATGCCCGACCCCATACTGCAAGAGCTACAGCAGCCTTCTTACAACAGAACAATGTCAGGGTGCTACCATGGCCCTCAATGAGCCCAGACCTCAACCCTATCAAACAGTACTGGGACCACATCCAAAGAAAACTGAATCGTTTGCAGCCAAGACCAACAACAGCACCTCAGCTGCAGCAAGCCAACACACAAATTGGTGTAAAATGTGAATAGGGTCATCATTCACAGACTTGTGAGGTCAATGCCAAACAGTCGCCTAGATGTTGTGAACGCAAATGACGGGTACACTCACTATTGATTCAAAGTTGACATCACCGACTTTTGGACATATCCTTTAACTCAAGTGCTTCATTTATCATAGCAAATTCAACGTGTTTTCTCTCCAACGGGACTGTTAAGCCTTACAGAGGAAGCCTCTTCAATAAATGTGACCAAAAAATCAATCAAATCACAAAATACTAATGAATGTCTTTATCTTCTTTTCTTTTGTTTATCAGTTGCGTTTCTTTTGTAGTTGAGTATACATTTTGTAATGCCCTAACACTAAAAAAGAAGCAGTCTCAAGGCACAGTTTGCACCGTCTTTAAACTGCAAGTGATACCACCTTAGCTCGCCCCATCCGATAGGCAAGGGTTTCAAGTCTTCCTCCCTCGATAATAATTATGTTGACAGTGTGTCGTTAGCTCAAATGCGATAGCTAGTTGTCCTCAACGACGCATTTTAAAATTTGGGTTGGCGATGGTTTTAGGGGGGGGGGGGGGGTTATATATGGCTGTCCATTCACTGGCATAAGCTCTTTCGGGAGATGGACTCCTTATATCGGAGGGCCCGCCTGTTAAATAATCTTTCAGTGTTGAAGGGGGCGTTAAATAAATGCCATAGCCTTAATTCTTTGCAAAACAAAATGTCCATGGAAAGTGTCATTTCACTGTAAGTATAAAATGTCCCAATGTTATTGAGAGCATTGTCACAACACAACAGAAACACGCGCGCACACGTACATACAGAAACACATTCACACACACA
>NW_004797403.1:912025-915651 GCF_000002075.1 Aplysia californica | reverse complement strand
CCCCCTACCCCCAACCCCCAACCACCCGTTTACAATCACACTCCTTCCCCCTTTCCCTTTCCCCATTATTACGACAAACCAATGCCCCAGCATTGTAACCCATAGCTCGGGGGCATAATATCGTTTCGTAATGATCTATTCTACAGGTATTTCGAAACGTTTCAGATTTTGATTTTCGACATCTCAGATTAGGTTATAACTTATAATAAGGCGTTAGCCCTCACGTGAAACTGTTTCAAAGAAGGAACAAGTGAGCATGATAAAAGTAATGTGCGCACATAAAATCAATCATCACATTTTATTAAAGAACTGCCGGACGACCTACTACCACCCCCCCCTCCCCACCCTCCAAGTTTTCGTCCGTTTCAAGGGAGCTATGCATAACGTTTATTTTTAGATTAATAATAAGCATTCGGAAAAAAAAATACAACGTGCAGAATAATTATGACTGCCTTTTTGAAAACGACATGCTATAAGGCTATTTAATTATTTTTAAAAAGGATTTCGTCGCTTGAATTATAGGGGTAAGATTCCTAATGATGGATAATATTTTGTTTTATTCTATCAAGGTTGAAGAAAACGCAAATTACGGTAACATCACCATTAGAACGTTCGATAATTATTACTGGCCACAATAGCACAGAGTAAGCTTCAATTATAACCCAACAGAAACTAGCGCACTGGCTAGGGCATGTGGATCCTAGCAATGTTAATGTAGGTTTGTTCTTTGCCCCTGACAACTACATGAAGAAAAAAAAAAAAAAAAAAAAAACTCCGCTTCCACTAGCATCCGTTCCATCTTACTATTATGTTACATGCTTGAGTGATTGCAGTATGCTAACAATCAGAGAAAAATATACATAGTAGGTTTAAGAAAGGTTTTCATTGCGGCATAATTGACATTGACTCTGGCAACAGTATTAAGGATGGGTGAGTTGGAGATTTAGTAGAAATGTATTTGGGGCAAAGCTAAAATATAATCTTGACTATTGACATGATTACTGTAAATCTCGACGGTTAAGACAAGAAAATTAGAAACTTCTCAGTTATTTTGATAATTTCCAGATTTTTTCGCACAAAGTTTAATCAAAGGCAAGTGAATTATTTGCGATGAAAAAAAGCACGCGAAAAACCTCTTTACACTTTGTCTTTGTATTTTGAATTCAATAAATTATTTTGCAGTATTTTGCCCTCAAATTGTCGCCATCATGGAACATAAATAATAAATTAACTAAAATCAAGCACTTTGTAGAGTTCGATGAGGCGCGTCGATTAGTCTTAGTCTCATTCATTTAAAAACATTGACAACGGATCAATACGAATCAAACACTTCGTTTTACGATTACGTCCAGAACCGAAAAAGGGTTGTTTTTTCTCCATTAAACCTCGTCTTTTGGCATACGACAATGATGAATCATGGCTACGAAATTCAGCCGAGACAAAAAAAAAAATCAACAAAATCCTTATAATAATAAGATATGTTGCTCTGTAACAGAAATTTACCCCAAACGAAGACGTGAGTATATACCAAATATTCTAAAATAATAATCATTTATAATATTCATGTATCATGAGTGTCAGTGAAAAACAAATCGATCAATAGAAAGAAATCAAGAAAGTGTTTCGTATCAGGTGGTGTTGTTTTTTCTACAAATAACTTTGGTTCATGAAGCGTGAGAAGGGAAACCAGAGGCTGTTTGATGGAGTTGAGAGAAATTTGAGCAACTCATCTTGGCTAGAGTATTTCCACAAAAGTACAATAAACAATATACTTATCAATCCTTTCTATGAACCGTATACCCTTTTTGTCTTTTACTGGAGAGACAAGAAAGTATGCATCAATGTTTCCCCATATTTTTTTTCTCTTTCTCTTTCACACTTTTGACTTACTGTCTTGCGTGTAAAACGTGACACTTTGTTGGTCTATTAGAAAACTGACTTTCTAAATTATAGATTACACATGGAGCAGTGGAGGTCTTGTAGCCAAAACAATGATTCATTTCCAGAAAATCAAAAGAATGAAAGAATCTCCCATAAACATGACCAAAAAACCCCCAACCCCAACCACTTCAAAGATATAGATCTACTGTTATACACGAAAACAAAAATTGATCGATTCAGTTTGGTAAGGTAACCTTAAATACTCATGTTTCCGTTGACATCTAAACCATGAAGAACTCTAGATGCATACAAAAAAGACAGTGACATAAGCTACACCGAAAAGGTTATTTAAATTTGTACAAGATAGGAATATAGATAACCGACATCAACAAAACGTCGAAAACATATTATTTGTATACAATGCATGGATAAAAATATACAAGTACCTTACTTAATGACGTATGACACAGTTTTATGGTATATTCAGGCATTGACTGCCCAGAAGATGCGCTGGCCATGCATGAGAGTAGAGAGAAATAACAATAACACTGTAACAAGGAGAAAGGAATGGCTGGAACAACCGCAGTGTGAAAGATATGAGGACGCTTATACAGCATCTTGCTAGCATCATGATGATGAAGTAGAGGCAGTTATCAAAATATAAACGTGGTAAATGGCATGGATGAGCAACGAATAGGTTTGATTTTAAGAAAAAAAAAGAAGAGGAAAACGGGGGTGGGGGTGGGGGATACAATAAACGGAAATATAGATTAGAGAGAACAAAAATCCCGACCACCCCCCCCCCCCAAGTTAAAAAAACAAAAACAAAAAAACTTAACGTGGCCACCAATCTCTGCGGACTGTGACAAGTTGTGAGCATTTATTAGTAATTCTTACAACTGAAGTGTTGGAGAGGTATTGTGCAAAAGCTGTCGCTGACATATAATATCACAAAACAGTATCGATTCTGTTTCACAAGAGACCAAAAAAAAAAAAAAAAATGGAATGGGTGACAATGTGGGACGTTGAATAAAGCTAATTGTTTAAGGAAAGGGGGGGGGGGGCGTTGTGCGAAAGTCGAATCCTTTAGAGGGAGGTGGTTTCTGAGGATTGTGTGTCGTAAAAAATCAAACAATCCTGGGCATATAGACTAAACCCAGAGAAGAACGAAGGGACAAAAGAGACGACCCCTTTGATATATCTGCTGCTACGAAAGGCAACTTTTAATTTGTACTTTTTCATTTCGATTTTTAGACGTGTGTCTTCACACTTGAGTGTGTAGGTGTTTGTGCTTGAGTGCAGATGGTTGTATTGTTGTCTCTTTTGTACTCAGCCTATTATCCTTGGTTTACTCCTCGCTTACTCTCTCATTTCAGTTTGTTATTTAACACTTGAAGTAAGGGAAACTGATTTTCTAAAAAACCCAACCCCAACCCCACGCTGTTAAGGATATTATTATTATATACACGAACCACGAAAAAATAGATAAATTGTTATCAAAACGTAGGTACAGTTGCCCTGAAAGATGCATGCACCACAAAATAGCAAGCACCTTTGGTTTTACCACAAGGAAGGCCGGTATTCGTAGGTGGCTGACGTGTGTGTGTGTGTGTGTGTGTGTGTGTGTGTGTTTATGTCTGTGTGCGTGTTTGTGTGCATATGTGTGTGTGTCTGTGTGTGTTTGTGTATGTGTGTGTATGTGTGTGTGTGTTTGTGTGTGTTTGTGTGTGTTTGTGTGTGTGTAT
>NW_004797403.1:902268-911808 GCF_000002075.1 Aplysia californica | reverse complement strand
CCCCCGATTATTTTTAACTTGGTCTAGAGGCACACAGCATTTTGATTTGTCTATATCCATCGAAGACGTCTCCGAATAGATACTGCGCATTTCAAGCGTTTGCTAAGATACCTGCAGTTCGTCGCTAGGGTGCGCATGTTCTTCTTTAACAGATAGAGGCCTATCGTTCCTCGGTGTAGTCAACACAATATGGGCAAGTAAGAGCCAGTGCAAAAGGCATCGATTCAAATAAATCACAATCAATGGGATGATTGGGTTACAAAAACCAGATCACGACCACAGGCTTGAGAATGCATCCATAATAATAATAATATATCAACAACAGTAGTGACGTTAAAACGTTTTTGTTCACTCACGGAATTATGACCAAGTACTGACAGAGATTCTAGGCCATATTTCTTCACTGTCTCTCTACCAAGTACTCACGGACACAATGATTCTTTTACAGTCACGCAAAGCTTTTCATAAACATTGACTGTCACGTGCAAAATGTTCCGTGCTCGTCAGATTCAAACTTGTTTCTCTTGTGTTATCCGAATCAAGTCTTAAGTTCAACAAATGCCAAGTAATAATATTCTGAGCAAGGTGTATTGATCGACATGAGCAAAGAGTCAAAGAGTTGAAACAGACAGACACACAAACACACAAAGAAACAAACAAACAAACAAAGAAACAAAAAGGGAATGAACGTGAAAGAAAACACAACC
Source organism: Aplysia californica (assembly GCF_000002075.1). Lineage (NCBI taxonomy): Eukaryota > Metazoa > Mollusca > Gastropoda > Aplysiida > Aplysiidae > Aplysia > Aplysia californica. Next base: position 911,101 of record NW_004797403.1, on the reverse strand, counting down.
ATTCGTGACAAAATAATGCGCAGATATTGAAAGACATCCGTGCAAAAGTACATTATGTTATTTGGAAAGGCTTTCGGTACATTATTTCACAACTGGAAACGACACTCATAGACATGTGAATTAAACTGATTTTGTGGAGGAAAGTTTAGTAACTTATGGTATTAATATTGACAAAAGGGGAACCAGACGTTTTTGTTTGGTTGCAATAGTCCACAGTTGATCATGATCAAGCAGAACCAGTTACCAGAACAGTACTAAATCATTTCCCTTACTTTTGTCTGTATGGCCGCCAGTGCCCTCTTATACAATCACGTGACAACTTTTTGAGTAACCTAGAATAACATAATACATTGATTATGGTTCTCTCTCTAACACATACCTACTGGAAAATCTAAGCACAAAGCATTCAAAGTCTCCTTCGGGCTAGAGAAAACCATTAGTTTTGTTTCGTTTATAAAAGAGAAGTATTTAAAAGCAATTTTCGATCCCATTTTTTAAAAGCTTATACAAGATACATCAGTCCCCGAAAAATAATATTATAAATTATGGAAACTTTACATTTTTAAGGATGTCCTTTTTAGGAACACCAAAGAGAGGGGTGGGCCATCTTGTTACAGTACAGTTACTAATTACCTGACGTGTTGTACAAAACGATTAAATTCTCACCATATATAACCTAGAGTTAAGCTAAAAAGGACTTCATCCTGAATTCCCAGGTCTGTAACAAGACCCGGTAATGTAAAAAACCAAAACTGCAAAAGCCTTCCATCTTTCAGCTTTCGGCCAGAGAAACCAGACGTTTGCTGAAGTTTTCAAAAGTATAAAAATATATGAAATATACTGATTTACAAAGCATACATTAATTATATAGAGAAAATTTGTACATGCATGCGTTCGGGACAAAATAGCAATAAATAATCAATAAACTGTGCATGCAAATGTTACCATTGTCGCAAGAACGGCACAAAGAGTAAAAGAAGAACAAAATAGGTGAGCAGAAGTTTCTCGATTCGCTTGTGTTGAGAGTTGGCCCCAGAATGCCATAGGAGAATCAAGAATAATTCACTTTTCGTTTTTGACCGAAAACTGATTGGATATCCAGGAGTGAAGCTGAAGGCCTTAAACCGTACCGAAATCTTGAGATCATTTTTCTTTTCACATAAGAGAAGTGAACTCGTTTGATCAAAATTGCTCAAAATTTGAAAGCTCAATACACACAAACATGAAATAAATAGTATTACATGTATTTGCAAAAACGAGCGAAGTGTTAGCGACAGAAAAGATACAGTCGATAGTACATTTCAATGTAAAAGACACGTTTTTGAGATTGTACGAGCGGACTACAGAAACATGTATTGCATTCAAATAATACGACGGACAACCATAAAAGTGTCGTCAGTTCCTTCTGCGAAACAATGAAGAAAACCAAGTAGAGACTGACATTTTGGTGTCTTTTTTTTAATTAGAAGCCCCTACCGAGCCATACATATGCACAGGAAAGACTTGTAGTAAACTGATGTCACGTGAGTATTTACGAAACAATAATTATACGTATAAGTCACGAAACTAACGAGGATGAACGCTCATGGCGTAAAATATGCAAGAAAAGGGATGGGAGAGAGAGAGAGAGAGAGAGAGAGAGAGAGAGAGAGAGAGAGAGAGAGACAGACAGACAGACAGACAGACAGACAGACAGACAGACAGACAGTAGGACAGGGGAAGGAGGGGTTAAGTGTGAGATTGGGTGAAAGGGAGAGAAAAAAAATAGACATCAAAGTACATGTGCACACCACCCCCTTCTTTTTACAAGTAGCCCATACCCGTTCCCTCCCTCCTCTCTCTCTCTTTCTCTCTCTTTCTCTCTCTCTGACACACTCACACACATACACACACACACACACACACACACACACACACACACACACACACACACACTCATAAACTTTTGTCTAATCTGTCTGAAATAAGATACCCCCCCCCCCCTCCACACACACACACACGTTATATGCTCAGGTAACATAACAGCATAGCGTATTCCAGTTGCATCCATTGTTTTTAAAAAAAATTCATCGCGCTCGAAATGACGTCATAGTTCAGTGCTCAACGGAGTTATAACAGAAAGAAATACAGGTAGTGTAGTCTTTATATAGAGGCACATTAGTTGGATAACATTTACTGTAGGCGGATCATGAACAAAATGTAATAGGTCATCCTTGTGCTCCATCGACTTAGACCAGAAAGAACACTTCAGGTGGCTACTTATCATTGAAGAGATGATAGAGACTAGAGGGAAAACATGGATAGATGAATAACTTACGTATATGCCAAATCTAAACACTGTCTTTACGTATTGTGTATTTATGAATACGTGTATACCCGTGTTTGTGTGTGTGTGTGTGTGTGTGTGTGTGTGTGTGTGTGTGTGTGTGTGTGTGTGTGTGTGTGTGTGTGTGTGTGTGTGTGTGTGCGCGCGTGTATCTGTCTGTCTATGTACTGTGTATGTGTATTTGTATATGTGTGTATGTATGCATGTGTGTGTGCGCGCGCGCGTGTGTGTGTGTGTGTGTAACAAAACAGAGCAACAGAGTACAATATAGGTGATGGATTTGGGGGGGGGGGGGTGCCGCCTCACGATTCTGCGTTTCCGTTTCCTCTTTCAATCACTTCATTTAAGCACCTAAAGCTTTACTGCTTGCAGCGCTCGGTATGCAACTACTGTATAACAAAATATCTGAATCCCTGTCCGACTTGTGGTTTCTTTTCCTCTTTCCATGCAGAGCCATGGTGCATAATGATATTATTACATTATTTTTTTTATACGGTATGCAACATTGATACACTTTACTGTACGTGGATAATGCCCATATAGAAATGCTTTTGTGATATTTACAAGATAAAATTTGATGGGAATTTAAACATAAATGCCACAGTATCCACCATGAACAAATCGTTACCTTACAATAACAAACCGCTATTTAACATTTTTGGTCGTTTTGAGTTACATGTACTAAGATTACAGGGTCAAAAACTAAATTTTCTATCTGCTCTATCAAAATTGTCAGATTATTTGGAGTCGTTATAAAGATATTCAAAGAATGATGTTGGAAAATGTTTGATACGTTTGAAAATTTTTAACGTCAAATTGCTCGAAACTTGGAACTGAGCAGATAGAATTTAGTACTTTTAGGGTAGCGAACTATGAATGAATAATGTATGCTTAGGTGAATGAAAGAACGTAGAATAGGCAAAGTATATCAGTTTTTAAGGAACATCATTTTGCTGCGGCGTAGACATTTAACGCATGCTAAAAAACTAGCTATGAGGCATCGTGATGAAATCAGGCGCTCGTCAAAATAATATTCCGCCCGTTGAGCAATTTTTGTCAATTTTTTCGTACAGCACCTTTTAGATCTAGGTCTATTGAAAAACATATTTCCGCGTAGTATTTTTACTAAATAAGGTTGCTAAAAGGCATTAAAAAATGTAAATTTACAATTTCCAAGGACACTACAGCTTTAGAAGTCACCAAACTTTGGCAATCATTTTCTCGCAAATGTTACCTCTGACACCCGGTGACCCGCCACTCGTCGTAAATATCTCGACTTCTATTCAAGGCAGAAGAATATGTTTTCATCAAAAACAAGGCAAATTAAAGAGCACGCTTTAAGATTATACCAGTAACTCTTTTAGCCCAACGATAGGAGCGCCTGTTTGTACTGTGCTGTGACACTATCATTGTTCTGAAGTCTGCGATTGCAAACCCGTGTTAAAAATATTAATATGTTACCTCGTATACCAAAAACAGTTTCTACAGACGGAACAACGAGCGCAAAGAATGTGAAAAAGGAGACAAAGACAGCAAGCCCGAAAAACAAGCAAACTTTTGGGGACATAGAGAGAAAAACTGAAAATACTGGGGTCTTTCACATATCATAAAACTTCTTATAACATTTAGCTGCATTAAAACATTCTAAACAAGAGTGATTTAATAAAAACACAAAAACGTAATATCTATGTTTGTGGTAGACTGACCTTTTTAAAAAGTGCACAAATGACATGAGAAATAACTCTCAAGACAAGCCTAACAAAAATGTGTCCCAACGCGGTGGAATCAGGCTCTCGCCAATTTTTGGGCATACAGAGTTATTGGTATCATCTTAAATCTTGTTCATTTGTCTTGCTTTCAATGAAAAGATATTATCCATCTAGATTCTATTTTCAATAGAAGTCGAGATTTTTCGAATTGAAGCGGGTTGAGTCACTTGGTTTCAGAAATAAAATTTGAGAGGAAATGGCCGCCAAAGTTTGGCGACTTTCAACGTGTAAGAGTCAATGGAAACTGTAAATGTATGTATTTTATGACTTTATTCAACGCTTTCCAGTAAAGGCCACACAGCAATGTGTTTTAACATGGACATAAAGGGTTGTGCCAAAAAATAAAAAATTCCATGAAAATTGCCAAATGGGAAGAAAAATGCTGTTTTCTTCTTTTTCATTATTTTGATGAGCGCCTGATTTCACCACGATTCCTCACAAATATTATGTCAGTAGCTTAAAATTCAAGAATAATAATATAATGAATATTACTATAAGGAAACAACTGTCTTGGTTTTTTCGCACGCTCCAGATCTTAAGATGCGATGTGGCTTAGTTCCAGCAGATGCAGGCAAAATACTGAAACATTAATTGGTGCACAAAACGAAAGCACGGATCCGCACTTTTGTATATGCGTTTTATAAAACAGACGACAGTAATAGAATTACAAAAGACTACAAGTTACTCTAAAATAAACAACAACAAAATAAAAAAAACCCAAAAAACGTCTGAGTCCATAGAGCAGTGGCATGATTATGTAGCAAAGAAAAAAGCAAAACAAAGCAAAACACCGATAGGAAACAAATACTTCAGATTGTTTTGATTAATCTTGAAAATAACCGACAACAAAGATACACAGCAATTAGCTCTCTCAAAAAATCCTCACGCCCAATGTCCCCTCCCTCTTCCGACCTTTCTCTCCTCTGCTCATTACATGTTTTAAATAGATAAAGAAAAAAGGAACGAAAGAACAAATGAATAAAACAGGAGTTTATCGCCCTAAAAGAAACAATTTCTTTTGCGAATTTAAAAACAACTTATTTATGGATACAACAATTTTATGTAAGTACAAAAAACAGTGAAACCAAAACGAACCCCCCCCCCCCCCCCATTAAGCAATATTACAATGAAGAGCAAAATAAACAGTGAGCATAAAGAAGAAAGCATTAACAAACTTTCAACAAAAGCCAAACCACTGTATCTAATATGACGCCAAAGAAAAATGTGTGCTTACATTTAGAGGCATTTCGAAATCAAAACGAATTACATACTCCAATGAAATACGATTGTAAATAGACCATTGATGAAACACTTCATAGAAAGAGGTTCGTAAACGTCCCAATGAAATCCTTTATACCAAGGCCATGGTGAACAAACAATCAAATACTTTGTAGTAGGGGGGGATCAATCAAATAATTCATAGAACAGTGATGTTGACAAGACAGAGCAAATAACATTTTTTGAAAAATAGAGGAACGTTGAACAAGTGCAATCACATCATGAGCGTACTTCTGGACACGAATCCCATTTCATCAGGAATCTGAAAAGCAGGCTCCTGTCGTGTGTATCCTTCCGTGGACCATCCTTGCTTTATTGGTCTGACGTCACAGTTTGTCGGAGCCATGACTCCCCGTTCATTATCACAGGATATTTCTACCAATCCATTTTGTTGGCGTCCCACAACCAACGAACATCAAGCACTCCTCAAAGTTCATATCACAATCTGCTGTGTCTGTCACTGAAGTCACAAACACATGGTGGAGTGGTTTACAAAAAGAAGGAAGATCCAGCCTCCATCCAATAGAGATCCAGCCTCCATCCAATAGAGATCCAGCCTCCATCCAATAGAGATCCAGCCTCGAACCAGTGGAGCGCCAGCTTGAACACAATAGTCTGGAAATTTGAATACAGAACACAAACATCTAACCCAGAGATGCTTCTTGGGTTGTTGTAATGGCTGCCCGCCCACACTTGTGAAAATGTAGGCTATCTATATAGTGTAATTCTATGGTATATTCCTCTTTTACGAATCACTATGATAAGTTATTATATTACCAATGCAAGGCGCATGTCAATAGCTTACTGGAATAACGAGCTTCCCAAATGGGGCATGCCAGCTGTACAAATGCTGGCTTCATAACCATAGAACAAACATCAAAGCTACGATAACACGAGTAACTTTGGGTTAAATCGATGTATTTCGTGATAGAAAGTGGGCTACACATCTCCATTATAAGTACTCAAAAGTTTCAAGTGGGATGAAGATAAAACTATTTAGAGAAGTCTATAAGAGACACATGGTTAGGCTCGTGATGACAATAAATGTGGGTTGACTAACCCTTCCTTTTTAACGAAATGTTTCAAATTTTCTGACATTTGCTCAAGAATTGTATGCCCACTCTTAATGTCCACTGATGCAATTTTCTTGAATTATGAAGCCAATTTGTGAGTGAAGGGCTGAAATAGTGCATTAATAATTTGATATTAACTGAATTTGTTCATTTATACGAATTACAGAGATTGACACACTTATTTTGGGTTAGGTTTTAGAAAACAAAATAATAAGATGCATTAGAACAAAACATAAAAAATGTTAACAGAAAACACGTGAGTTCGATCAAAGGCAGTTTTCAATCATTCACACATTTATAAAATCGTACATTGTATAATAATATGACCTCAAATAACATTATCTGGTGTAAACAGAAAAATAGATGGAGCAAGTTCTATACTAAAAAGTGTGTATGTCATGGTTTTCTCCTTGTGCGATAACAGTGCAATGTGCCATTTAAAACTAAGTACATCTAGAATTCTCTACCTTCATACTCAAAAGAATATATATTTTTCTCGGCAACTTGTTATGTTATCAGGAGAAGTAGTGAGTCTTTTATTTATGTGCAAATTTTGATCTGTACTTATTCTATACGCACGTTCTGATTGTACGATTGTGATGATCGTGTTTCGAATTTTTGTTGATAATTTTGTTTGTTGCTATTCTCATTCTTCTTCTCTTCCCTCTTCATCATCCTCCTCTTCCTCCTCTTCCTCCTCCCCACCATTGTCCTCCTCCATCAAAGATTTTTTTATACACCCAAAGCCGCATGTCAAGCAGTCCAAAACATCCTCATCCTCCTCCTCCTCCTCCTCATTCACGTAATCCTCATTCATCAAAGAATTTTCCATACACTCGAAGCTGCCAGTAGAGCAGTCCAAAAAAAGCACTTGTCGCAGACTAACCTGCTTAAGAACACGCCCACAGCGTGACCAAGTACATTTTTCAACTGTAGTCTTCGAATTCAGAAGCACATTAATGATGACGACTCGATTGCACACACAGACAATGCCCTAGATCACGCCTTCTTTTCCCCAGGCTTCACATGGCCTTGACCTCGAACTTATGACTCCGCCGGAGCCGTGGGGGTCTCTGAGGCTTCAGCTTCCTCAGGGGTTTCAGGAGCTTCATTGTCCTCAGGATTGCCCTGGTCCTCGGCAGGGCTGGACTCGGCACACGGCTCTTCCTTGATAACCGATGACCCGGGAAGGTCGGCCTTGAACTTGCTTTGGCTTTCCGACTTCTTCTCGAAGATCTTGCCCTGTCGTTTTTCCTGGTTCTCTGCCGCCGCTTTCGGGTTGACGTCTTCTCTTAGGGTCTGAAGATTTAGATGCAAAGGCCGTTATTTTTATAGTGTGAATATTTGCATACACTCAACGCCATACACCTTAAGTCTGTTTTGTTTACTTATTTATTTTAATAAGAGTTTCACGGCACTTGAAAACACCATCGGGTCATTATTGGTCGCTTTTAAAGACAAGCGGGCTAACCCAGATTTCGGGGGGTTCCAGAAATCTTGACCTACATCAAAAGTGGGCACTGGCCTACCTATAGGAGAAGTTTGGTTTCATTGGTGTGTATATTTGTTTGGTTATAGAGAAAACTTTCATTGTCTTTTAAAGAAAAACTTTACCTTCGATTTCCTCAAAACAACGTGGGTTTTTTTTTCGAGATAGCCGTCCCTGTGCTTAAAAGCGACCATACGTACCAAGGATTAGAGGTGTAACATACAAATAAAAGAAGGAGGAACAAACTGCACCAATGAACCCGCTAGCCACCCACCATATCCAGAGTCTACAGACAGCTCAGTAGGTATATTTCTTGACAACCCTGGTTCCAGTCCCCAACAGGTTACTGCTGACTTATGTTATAGCAAGAGTTTTACAGCGCTTTCAACACAATAAGGTCTTAATACAAGTGCCTAACATTAGAGGTGTTACAAGAAAGTAAGAAACACACAAAAAAGGAGGAGAGATCAGGTTGATAGAAAAGAAGGAGCAAACCACATCAGAGCGCCCACCAACCTGAAGACGTATGTGGAGTTATTCAAAGGCTTGAGAGAGAGAGGGAGAGAGAGAGAGAGAGAGAGAGAGAGAGAGAGAGAGAGAGAGAGGGGGGGGGCAAACAACACTGGAATACAAACACAGAGTGTATATAAATACAATTTGTTCGGAATAGACACTTTTCTTTATATCATATCAGTGCTAATGGTACCGTACTGAAATTGTTGCGTAGTCTCTAATATCAGACTTTAATTGTTCATATCACAGTTAACATTCTGCTTAAAATAATGTGGGTATCCGTGCAAGAGACAAATATAAATAAATCACTGGCATTCCCCTCTCCTGCCCCAAACCCCTACCCACTGATCGTTCTCTTTCTCTCTCTCTCTCTCTCTCTCTCTCT
>NW_004797403.1:889206-901990 GCF_000002075.1 Aplysia californica | reverse complement strand
CACACACACACACACACACACACACACACAAACACACACCTGAAGTTGTTGCATGATGGCTCCCATACTGAGCTTCAACTCGTCCTCCACTGCGGCCTTTGTGGTCAGTTGGTTGATCAGATCGTATCGGAAGCTCGAGATGTCTTGCTTGATCTCTTCAAAATCATCTGCAAAGAGGAATCCAATATAACTTTGACATCAATTGCTAGTTGCAATAAACAAACAAATAAATAAATCCTGTATATGAAAAAATAAAACAGACAAATAAAGACATAATAAAATACCCCCCCCCCTTTTTCGCACGCGCACGTGCACGCGCACAAACACACACACGCACACACGCACGTACGCACACAAACAACCAGGCAAACACACACACACACACACAGAACCCACATAAGAGAATAAATAACAAGTACAACAATGTGTAAATAGGTAGGTATACCGTATCTTAATTAATGCTCATGGTTGGAAGAACAACATTATTTAAAGTCCTTACCAAATAATATGTAACGTAACAGTGTTATGTTCAAGAGTAGCTATAGCAACAGTAAACTAAATAGAAGTACATATACACATTATACACATCGCTATGTGGGTGATATTATCGAAGTCGAAGGATCTACCCTTTTATCTTACGACTTCATAATCATATCGACGATAAAAGAGATAGAGTAGAGTCTTGATATTAATTGGGATGGCGTCATGGGATAACCTTTTACCAAGGACTACTATACTGAGTATAGTAGTCCTTGCCTTTTACTTAAAAATGTATTGTTTGCACACCCTGTAAAAAAAAGAGAAAAACGGGAAGTGTGAAAAGTTACAATGGCGCACTTTTTGATCTCACAATGCACCAAGACACAGGTCACAATACATCAAATGTTGTCAGTCTATAGCTGTTCACTTTCCTCTGTCCGCCGGAAAAAAAATTAATTAAAATACACAAAAAATTTACATAGCTGATTTATTAATTTGCCAGTGCGCTCGTAACTTTGCATGGCAGAACCCCCAAAAAACCAACCAACAACAAATAAATAAATAAATAGATAAATAAAAAATAATAATAAATTCGAGGAAAAGAAAAATGAGCCCTATCCGTCTCGTTGTGAGTCCCTTAAAGTACTCACCCGTCTGTTGGACCATGTTTTATCAAGGTGCGTTAAAAATATTCTACTAATTTTGACTCGTTTTAGGCTGAAATTAAAGACAACGTGAAGGCACCTTAATTTGCGGTGGCCTTTAATACTGGGCTGTTATTACATTCTGTTGGTCACATATTTATTAAACCTGCACGCACAGACCTGAGAAGATTTAACATAGTGATTTAATTTTGTTTTTAAAAAAATCTAATTTAAACCGCGGCGCTCATGTGACCTTATGCAGTTGCGAGCGCCGTAAAACCTCTACTAAAACTAAAACCGCGGACAAACGAAAGTGAACAAGCTGCAGCAGGCGGCGAGAAACGTATGCATAAAGTGGGGTGTCCACTTATTTTGTTCGTCGAATCTGTATGGCCGGGTTGGGTCTGGGCGTTGAAATGGTCTGAGTACGCTTAGCAAACAGAAATCGGTAAATTAATATATTATTGTTTTGATTAAATCCATCCCACTTTTCACCCACAATTCTCACACACCAATAAACAAAAGTCTTGGCCAAAGTACATAGTTGAATTTATCTGAAATATTTTTAGTTGAAAGGAATTTCCTTTCACAATGTTAGAGGACTCCCAATCTTATTATTGTCATTAGGGATAATGATAAAATGATGCCTCAAAGTTTCTGATTTTGAATCAATTTTCCCAGGAGTCGTATTCAACTTGAAGCTGATAAACTTAAGCTCAGATAGTTGAAAGCAATCAAAGTGCGCGTCATGCACTCAGTAAAACCTGGATAGCACTGCTCAATGCAACTGAAAATCCTGCACAAATTTGGGAGCAATCGCGCAAGTGTTCACCCCTTATAAAGACTCGCAATGCACCAATTCGCAATTTACAGCTCAGCGAACGGTCTTCAGAGTCAGCGGTTGACCATTGACGTGCGAGCAATATAGACGACACCAGAGGAAGAGATGCTTGTCTGGCTATAGTAATCACCCTGTACAAGATGCTTTCAGTAACAAAAACATGCCCCATTTGTGAAGATGACACTGCGTAGAACACTAATAAGAGAAATCTGCTGCAAGATCGCTGTACTCCTAGAAAAGAAACAGTCTAGTAAAAGTACTAAAGTATTCTTGACATACAAAAAGCCCTATGGTTAACTTGTACGTTCTAGTTTTGTACGGCACTGCTCTTCAATCAACCGCATTCAAAATATTACAAAATTTAATAATCATCTGATGCTGACAACAGCTGATAATTTCATATCAAGTCTAAAACTTAATGAGATTTTTTTAAAAACACTCCAAAAAGTACAACGGATATTTTTTCTCTCTCCCAAATACACTGTAAAACTATTATAACATTATCCTTCTAAAATGGCTTTTCTATTAGATCCATACAAATAAAATGGAACGAAAAAGTAGCTTCATCACTGGCATATAATCACCACATTGTCATGCTGAGGTCTCAGTTGTCATTGGCACCACTTCCCAACATATCGTAATTGAAATTTGGAATTTCGCAATCAGTTATCCTGATATAACTTCGTCCTGGTCAGGAAAATATGTAAACCGATATCTGCATAACAACTAATGCGGGATTGTGGACTAGGGAGATAAAAACAGGCGTTAGAACGTCTCTTGTCGTCACTCCCAAACACCCCCCTAAAAAAACAACACAAAAAACAAAACAAAACAATAACAACCCTAACTCAAAACCTGTGGCAAGTCTAAACATGGTCTCTATCAATCCGAATTAGACAAGATCACAAACATCCTTCTTATTTTTTAAATCACTTTTTATACTTAATCGTCCTCCTTGTTCTACCACCCCCCCCCCCCCCAAACACACACACTTTTTTCTTCTTCACCTCTTCCTCCTTTTGGTCCTTACTCATTGTTTCCCTCCCATTTTTACTTTGTAATCTTCCTTTTTTTTTTTTTTTTCCCTCCCTTCTCTCATCTCCAATTTCTCTCATTTTTTAGTTTAATAGCACCGTGTTCTTGAAACTCCAGTCACATGAATGAACTGTTTTTCCCTTTATTCAGACGATCAGGCAATTTTGCTGAGTAAAAAAGCATTACATTTTATGTCATCGACGAAACAACAGAACCCACACACACACACACAGTTCAGGAACAGTGCTGTTTACTTCGTGTCACCGTGAATCACCACTTAACATTTCTTTATGCATTTCCTCTGTCCTCCCTAATATAGCATCACCAAAATAAACTTTGGCGTTGGAAATATTAGCATTTTGATGGAAATTTGTTGTTTGTCAATATAAAACTTCTCAGGTTTCCATTCTAACGTGCTTATCATAATTTCACATCAACCACTACTTTATGAATAGTGTGGGAAGCTGGGGGATATGAACGCAGAAACAGCCAATCTTTTCCTAATCGCTAATTCGTTTTTTTGTTTGTTTTTTGTTTAGCCTCGTTTAGTCGTTTGAATAAGATAATATAGGGGAAAAAAACTGCTCGTGCAGTTCATCCATTGCTATTATTGTTTTCTTAACTTTTTATTCTTTCTGGTTTGCGTGAGGTTTTATATAGGACAATTTTTTAGACCAGTTTCAAATCTTTCTTTCCTATCTAAATTCTGGAAAAAGTTGTGTCTAATAGACTGTCACATCATATTAAAGCAAATAATCTTAGCGAAGTCTATCAGTGAGCATATAAGGCACACCATAGTACCGAGACAGCGTTACTCAAGGTCTGTGCTGATATTTTAAAATATATTGATGAAAAAAAGGTATGTCTTCTTACTCTCTTAGACCTTTCGGCTGCATTCGATACCATTGATCATGACATTTTACTCGAGATATTAAATACTACTTTTGGCATAAAGGGTACTGTCCTGCGATGGTTTGAGTCATATTTTAAAGATCGAACACAAGCAGTAGTGGTTGGAAGCACGTGTTCTGATAATGTTTTGCTTAGATGTCGTGTTCCTCATGGGCCTGTTCTGGGACCTGTCTTGTTTACAATGTATACACAACCTATTGCTGATATTTTAAGACAATATGGCATGAATTACCATCTTTATGCTGATGACACTCAAATTTATAAGTCTATTGATTTCGATCAAATACCACTCTTAGTCGACTCTACTGAACAATGTAGTAGAGATTTAAAAATATGGATGACTAGCAATAAATTGAAACTAAATGATGACAAGACGGAAATAATGTTGAGTGGAAATACAAAAGCCATTAGATATCTCCCAGAACTACAAATTGATATTAATAACCATACCATTTGTTAAAAAAAGAAGTCTTAAAAATCTAGGGGTTCAGTTGGATTATGATATGTCTATGTCCTCCCACATTAGCCAGCTCTGCAAAAATATTTACTTTCAGCTTAAGAAAATTGGCAGTGTAAGAAATTATTAAACTAAAGCAGCAGCCAAGACACGTGTAACAACACTCATTTTATCAAAGTTAGATTACTGTAATGCTATTCTGTCCGGTTTGACAGCCGAAAAACCTATCAAAGTTACAAGTACTCCAAAATCAAGCAGCAAAATTGATAAGGAAAGAAAGGAATTCAGCGCATGTAACACCAATTCTGAAAGAACTACACTGGCTGTCAATAAAAGAAAGGATCAAACACAAAACTGCTGTTCTCTGTATTAAATGTATAAATGATAGTGCACCCATTTATTTTAAAACATTCCTGGAATTATATCATCCCCTAGAGAGAGAGAGAGAGAGAGAGAGGGGGGGGGAGAGGGAAAGAGAGAGAGAAAGAGAGAGAGACAGAGAGAGACAGAGAGAGAGGGAGTGAGAGAGAGAGAGAGAGAGAGAGAGAGAGAGAGAGAGAGAGAGAGAGAGAGAACGGAAATGTTTTTCTATCTGTATAGAATGAATGTTTTAATGGATGTTTCTAGTTACCCACGTTTGAACTTTATTGTGACCGTTCGTGAATTTCTATTGCATTGTATATTTTTTTAGTGAACACATTTCCAACCTCACTGCGAGACTGTTTTTCTCATAATATAAATTGTACACATATATACATTTATATTATACGTTTATATTATATCGTGTATAATGCTTTGTTTTACGTACACGCATGTCAATTAATTTTTAAGATGTGATGTCTTTTTCGTTGTAATGCGCATTGAGCATCTTTTAGAAAATGGAAATGCGCAGTATAAATGCTATTTATTATTATTATATAAATAATATGTTTAAACTGAGTTCACATCATACATACCCCCTTCTCTCCTCGTCTCTGCTGATACCCCTCTACCGTAAACGTCACACGCACACACACAAATACACACACACATAAACGCACACACACAGACACACACACGCACACAATGCATACACAGACACACAGACACATACACACACATGCTCTCTCTGTCTCTTCGTCTCTCTCTCTCTCTCTCTCTCTCTGAGCCTCTCTCTAGCGCGCTCTCTCTCTCTCACACACACACATACACACACACACACACACACACACACACACACACACACACACACACACACACCACAAGATCACGCGTACATTCAAACGCGGTCTTGCAAGCTACTCTTCATTCACATAATACTCACAGGAAAAAATACACACACATGAACACACACATGCACACACATACATGCATGTAGATACACTCACAGGAACACACACACACACACTCACTCACACACACACACACTCACACACACACACATACACACACACACACACACACACTCACACACACTTACGCGCACACTCAAACAAACGCTTGGACCATAATAATCATCATTCTCACAGAACTCACACAAACAATATAAGACGGCACACATTAACACACACATTTATACACACACTCATTTACACATACATACAACACTCACAAACACACACACACACACACACACACACACACACACACACACACACACACACACAATGCATACACAAACACACACATACACACACACACACAATGCGTACATAGACACAGAGACACATACACACCCATGCTCTCTCTGTCTCTTCGTCTCTCTCTCTCTCTCTCTCTCTCTCTCTCTCTCTCTGCCTCTCTCTACGGCTCTCTCTCTCACACACACACACACACACACTCACATACACACACAAACACACACACACACACACACACACACACACACACACACACACACACACACACATTCACCCAGGCGCGCGCGCGCTCACACAAGAACACAACTATATCCAAAAACACTTTCTACCACGTTTTTAATTGAAAATGGTTTTTCTAGACGTTTTAGCATCAACCAAAGCCTCTAAGATAAATCACTCTAATTCTTACACAGTAGACACAAAAAAAGCTCAAACTTTGAGCTCTGACCCCAGCGCCTCATAAATCTCAGTAGATATCGAAATTTACAGGCAGATGGAAAGACCTTAGTACCATTCTCTGGGACGTCAGCAGACAGTAAAAGTTATTGAAAGCACCATATCCTCGCAAAATTATAGTGCGGTCAAAAATGCATGGCACAACTTATTGTCAAATATCAGCTTAACTATCCAACACAGATTTTCCAACTTTTGCACAAAGACTTATATCAATTTGTCTTACCAAATGAATATTTTTTCAAACCCTTGCACACTTTATGCTAGAAAATGTCTTAATAAGTTCTAATATAACATCCCAGTCGATGGTTTCTGCAGATTTTAAAAAGTTTACAGCTCGAGCAATATCAGTTTTAAAAGCATGTCTGTCATTTTTTTTCTAATCGTAACATAATGTTTATTGAACTTATGTTTAGGGAACCTTTAATGCAAAAAAAATGTGTTCGCTATAAAATTAATTTCTTGTAAGACGTTTTGCCACTAAAAATGTCATGTGCGAGCTGTGACGTAAGCCATACGCGTATGCAAAAATGTGTGCGAGGACCAGGAAGTGCTGTGAACAATCCCATTTTCAGCGTGATGAAGATTTATAATATTTTATATAAATTTAAGGCAAAGAGTTTGTTAATCGAGCTTCAGTTGTTGTGGAAAAATATGATTAAGTTAAGACAAATTGATACAAACTGATGTGAAAAGTATGGGTGACATTGATTCTCCCGCTAAAGAAATATTTGAGGATACGTTGCACCACGAATTTTTGACCGCACTATAGTCATCATAAACTGTTGGGGATTCTATTCTTAACTCCTTTCCCTCTTTTTTTTTTTTGGTTTTGTTTTTGCCTTGATTGTTTTTCTTATGATTTTAAATCTTTTTTCGAATGTTCCCTCTCGTGCTCTTATTTCACTTCTTGCCCTCTGTGTTCTTGTTCTTGCTCTTTGGTTTGTAGTTTGCTCCTTCTTCACGCTCTTGGTTTTTTTTTATCTTGCTGTTTCATGGCAAAGTCATAATCATTATGCACTGACAGTGTTTTTGTCTTAAATAGGGTATGACCCCTGGCTCATGACAACGTTCGGTTGTTCACAGTCGTAACAAAAATCTACCAAACCTCAGCAAATTAATCTTATATCTAATTAAACCGTATGTTACGTAACTGCGTGGATAATTTAATCTATTTCTACTCGATTTGGTGTTTATCTAAACATAAATAGGTGAAACAAGAGCGGGGTTATAAGGAAGTTTGTTGTGTTGAAAACATGAACAACACGATCGGATTCGTACCAAGGAGGATTAGCCATCCGTATATTAATAGTTAAAAAGGGGGCTCTCGTGGCCTAGAGGTTAAGGTGTTGGCCTCTCATTCAAAGGTCCCGGGTTCGATTCCGGGTAGCGACCAAAAAATTTTCTTCTCTAAAATTGTCTCCTTTCACATCCTTTCCTGATCTCTAACAATGTTCTATTGTCTGCTTTCATTTCCACTTTCTGCCCCCACCCCCTCACCTCCTTTGCCCCCTCCTGTGGGCTCCTGACTCTTTCTGCAGCCTTTCTACTGCTACTCCTTGGCTCCTCCTAACTGCTGTCTTTCTGCCACACCCCTGATCTTCTGGTAGGAAAGATCTACACCTAGCCTTCTCGGACAAGGGCGAAAAATCTCGGAGGGCCCGTGTGCAAGTTGCACACGTTAAAGATCCCTTGGTGGTCTAAAATCGATAAGAGTAGGCTTCGGCCGCCACCCGGGCAAAATTCAAAATTTCCTACCAACGAAAAAGTATTAGGTGTGTCCCGCGCGCTCATATGACCTTATGCAGTTGCGAGCGCCGTAAAACCCTATACTAAACAAACAAAAACAAGAGTTAAAAACCACAGGTGACACCAAATAAATGTTTACTTTTCGCCAACGCTACTCCATCTCTCAAAATACCACAAGAGGTTCAAATGTGGCCCTTTTGTTGTGTGGACACTATCCGATTACTCTTCGAGTCTCGCGACCACATCAATGGGGTGTCGTATGTTTGACAAGCAGAACCCATTTAATTAAATATTAACAACTTATTCGACCGGCTCTACTGGAATCTCTGGAGTACCCCATGGAGGCCCACCCAGGCCCTTGTTTCGTTGTACAAATAGATCAATATGTCAGGGACTGGGGTTTTACAAGGTTCTTTAGACGTCAACTTTTTTTTTCAAAGGGGCTGCATTATATTCGTAGGAGAATTTAATGTAAACATGATTTTAGTCGTTCTGGGGAGAATGTCTAACAAATAAGAATAGCATTTAATAACAAAGAAGGTCAGAATGCCTACTTCTTAGTTTTCAAACACATGTTTGACATCTGAACTTATCCTTGGGAAACGTACGTAAACAGCAGGTATGCGTGTTTATAATATAAATAAGAAGGATCCGTCTCTGAAACTTAAAAAAAACCCAAAAGTTACACGGGGCAGTGGACTATAACAGTAGGCATTTGTTTCCAATCGAAACTATGCATAGCAATAACTCCATAGTTTGGCAGAATACTTTCTTGTCAGAACAGCACCGAAAAATATTTTAAAAATTTCACCATTGTCTTAATCTATATGATAGTAGGAAGAATAGGAATTTATATCTGTCGTCAAAAGCCACAGAAGAGACATATTTGTAGAGGAGCTCACAGGAACACTGCTGGCCATATAGAGGTGGAAAGAAAGCAGAGACACTATATAGCACCAGAGGAAGTAAAGAGCGCTGAAGCAACACCTTTGTCCAGGTCTTTCAGCTTTCATTAAACACTCAAATTTGTGAATAGGCAAATATTTTAGCAACAGAATCAACAGACAAGAAATCAGGTTGCTTACAAAAGTACTTCGCATACATAGTTGAACGATCTTTCTATGTGTTGAAGTTCTTGTAAAAATCTAGTTTTTGTAACTACCAGTATTTTTTTGTTGCATCTCTTACACATTCTTGTCAGCAGCTGGTTTACAAAGAAAGAATATTATATTAATTCCATAATATGAAAATACAGGAATAGTCACATGGGGTTTTTATCAAGAGGATAGTATTGAAACCAAAAGCAAAAGTACAGTGAGCTGAAGTAGTGCAATTTGGAAACAAATGTTGAGAGTCCAGAGGTCTACGTGATCTCTCTCACAGTTCAAAGAAAATACCAAACATATTGCTGTCTTGCTATGTATACAAATTCAGAGTGTTTATTCGTGGATCATAATTTTTGTCTAACATGTCAAATCAACTCGGTGAAACGAAATGGAAGTTGATCCCAAACTGCATATGATTTTAAAGTTCTGACATCTCTTGCATGTGGAATGAGAAGCAACTCCATTTTGACTCTAGAGGCTGACAACGTTGCCGTTGTGTAGCGGTTAGGCGCATCGCTGTCACACACAGAAGACCCGAGTTCGATTCCCGTATGGGAAGAATTTTTATCAAGCATCTCCGGTTGTCTGCTGGAATGTTGTATCCCTTTCAGCCCGTTCGGCCCTGGCAGGCAGGGTGGAGGCACGCTTCTTAAATTATTTAAATTGTGTCCATAGGGGCTTTAACAACTACACTTTAAAAATGAGACTGATGAGCAAAATATTCATCTCCTATAGGCCTGCTCTGATGATGTAACTAGTCCCTTTCAAATCAGTGTCCGGATTGTGAGCCTGTATTTGATGACTGAATACGTACTTTGAATCACAGAAAAAAGTAACGACTGTATTTTCTTTTAGTTTCAGAGGTAAAATTATCTTATGTCAACCTACAGGCACAATAGACTGGACTGTCATCGGAGGTCAAGAGAAACCGACAGAGATGAGAACAGAGACAACCATATGAAGTGTATCAGCACGCAGCGGAGAGATAGAGAGAAAGAGCAAGATACAAACAGTGCAGCATTTCAAAAACTTTTCAGAAAATCACGACACACAGGAGGTAGCAATTCGCTTTAGAGCTGCAGTAAACTTGTTGTTGTTGCTGCTGATGCTGTTGTTGTTGCTGTTGTTGTTGGTGGTGGTGGTGATGGAAGTGGTGGTGATGGTGGTGATCGATGATGATGAGGATGATGCTGATGATGCATGTTGCAGCCTAACACAGTATAAGAACAAAGTAGCTCATTTCGAGTATGGAGCACTTGATACCCACCATGACCCGTGCACCGTATGATAAGAAAATGTTCCTGGAAGGACGAGAGCAATAATCGGACCCCTCTCAGAATCCAACCTTGAATTTCCCCAGGGTAGACTTTTTTCCCAATAGAATGCCAAACTTATTAACAAAGAATAATTGAATTAAATAGCATTCGTATAATACTACTTCTCTCCTAACAGCAAGCTATGTTTGCTTTACACGTTCTATAGGCTTGTCATAATCCCAGCAGACCTGATAGCATTCTGGAACTACCTCAACTTCGCGAGAAGCATACAGCATAGGCCTACTTATCCAGGCTAAAAAAAGGAGTCCACTGGTATCAAATTCACACTTTAACCAGCCTATGGTTTCAACCGTGAAGCATAATAATTCCTTCTATAAATAGCTTTCCAAACTGCGTAGAGAGAATGTGTTATAGCTTTTCAGAGCACTGACGAACAATTTTCAGCCTTTTTCAATTAGTAGTTGGATACTTTTTTATCCCTACGCAAGTAGCATATCCACTGGCTTTACATGTAGAGCATATTTGGGAAAATCTGCCACTCACAGGAAGGAGAAAATAATTTGCCAAAAAGCCAGGCATAATGCTCTCGTGTCACGGGAAATACACAGAATGGAAGCGGAAGAGTGCAACACCAAGCGAAGTTCACAGGTCAAAGTTAGAGGAACATGAACGCGAAAAGGCGTCACATGAAACACACGAATACGTTTACTAACCAACTCCACCTACGTACGCAGTGGTGTACAGGGGGACACAAGGGGAAGATCAAATACATTTAAAAAATGAAATTGTACATAAAATTATTTCAACAAAAAATGACAAAGTGACATAAAAATAGTTTACATTTTTCTCCGTGACTTCTTGTCAACAGATAATTTGAACACGACACGAATTGGTTTCAAGGCTTATTGCGAGAAGTCTAACAAAAAGACCCCCCCCTCCCCCCCCCCCAATAAAAAAGGCAACAAAGGGTAATTATGTTGCGTACTTGTATAAAAATGTTTTGGTTATTTGGAAAATAAAAGAAAATTTCTAATGCGTCTGAGAATATTCGTAAACAATTTCGTTGTAGGTAAATGATGCAAAAAGCCCGTGCCACATAATCCACCTGCCTCTTACTTTAATAAATCTAACACAGCATTAGATTCAGATAGGTTATTCTGAAGGTGAATGCACCTATTTGAGCATTTCCCGTAATCACAAAGTGCACCCCCTCCAACAACTAAACGACAACGAACTGATGGGTGAAAATGGCACTAGGCACTGGGCCAGTACGTTCCTCAATAAGTTACTATTAAAGAGAAACAGCTAAACAAAAGCGGGAAAGAAAAGAATAAAGCACAAGTATCACATCATAAGTTAGGCACAGGTAAATAGACTCTGAGATCAGGAGGATTTGTCTACATAATTCCGTAGCACTGCAACTGTTTTTAAAAGACTCCCTCCCCCCTCCCTTTTCCCCCTTCCCTCGCCCCTTCTCTCTAAATTTAGTTTTCTAAGTTCTCGTCTACTCCCAGCCGTTAACCGTCTCCTTTTTTGTTTTAGTTCCAAATTTCATCCTGCCAGCTTAATATAAAAACCTTTTGGTGGTCTATAAATGTGTTGTGATTTCCAATGCCAATTGTTGACCAAGGTGGAGAGGGCAAAGGGTGTTTTGGGAGGACAATGGTGCAAAACAAAAGTACGTGAAAGCGACCTAAAAACGTGATATGAAAACGGAATACGCCTGATGCTACTGACTCAAACAAGTCTCAGTTTATTGAATAAAGGGAAATCTCAACCACATGTAAGGAAGGGGAACTACAAGTATGACGACTCTAACTGAAAAAAATTACACAAGAACAGATGAGGATGAACAAGTGGCTGTGACAATACACTATGTCGTGAATCTAAAGGTACATTTCCTGAATGTGCGATCGATTCTACTGTGTTGAATGAAGAACCATAATTTTGACTAATAGAATTGTCAATGAATTATGATGCTGAATGACACCTTGTCACGATTTTCAACCTAGACAAGTTGTATTGTACGCTCACTTATAGATCTAGAGGGCTTTTAAAAATTGAGTCTCTCTTGGGAGAGACAAAAATTGCCTTAAAGTGAAATGGATGTTTTTGAGATGTGTTTCGGATGTCAATTCCACACTCATTATGTAAAGAAATATGAGTTTTCAGTTAAAGAATATGCATTACCCAATATATCAATCCCTCCCC
>NW_004797403.1:884464-889106 GCF_000002075.1 Aplysia californica | reverse complement strand
CACATACACACATTATATATAAATATAGTCTATATATTGTATAATTATAAACGTACGCTCATACACACACACACGTTCCCATACAAAAAGCAACCCAACCAAATAAACAAACACACAAACACAAAAACAAACACAAACACTGGTCAAACACCCCCCCCACCCCCACACACACACAACATGAATCGAATGACGTGTCAATCCTGGTACTGTACAGTTTAGAATTAAAACATTGTACAAATTAATGATTAGGCCAAACAAAGTAAAAACGCTGCAACCAGAAAATTGATTGGAATAATTTCACAGAAATTCAGACGAGTAAGTTCCAGCATTCAAGCTGAGAGTTCACTCACGGGTCATGGGCTGGCTTAGCACGTTCTTCATTTTACAATCAAACTGTACGTTCTAATAGTACATGAAAAGGTTTTTAATGTGTCTGACATTCACCAAATGACGAATTTGTCGTTTGCAGACGCTTTCCTTCCGGTAATACTTTTATCATTTCCGTTCAAGACCAAAATCTCAGGTCAGACGTCTAATAGAAATTGGGAAAATTATGTCCCCGAACTTATCTAGATCTAAATCTAGATCTACTTTTATTTACCTGGAAAAAAACAACGTAAACTTGTTGGCTGGTGTGCATATCAATGAACTAACTTGCTGCACAAAAGTCTATGCATATCGTATCAAAAGTACACGTTTATAGGCCTGAAACATTGCATTGAGAAGCAACTTTTGTACACTCTTTAAAGACGTAACGAACACATAATAATTATGTTTGATCAGCAGCAAGCTAAAAACTGCAATATTGCGGCATATTTTTTCGGATCCTCATGCACAAAAATAAGAAGAAAAAAAAAAGACAACTCACACATTTCAGAGTTTGCATCACATATTGCTGCACGCCTTCTAAAGTTACACATAGAAAACAAAGTGGAAAAATATGTATGACTAGCTGGGGCCCCTTTCAATGAAAGGAATGATCGGTGCCTTAACATCAACTGAAAGTCATTGGCCTGCTATATTAACGCTCTACTGGAATGGAGCAATTAATAAATCTTGAGAGATGAAACAAATTAGAAGGTTTGGATATAGGGATGTATAGATTGATTCTCTATTCCGCTTTCGTGGTTGTACTTGGTTGTACACTCCAGAATTTCTAAGGTGTGGAAACAGTGCGCACGGCTATTGAACTTTAACCTCACTTGTTTACCATGGCGTCTTAGAAGACGGACTTTCCCAAGATTAGATCTAAACGAAACTAATAAAGAAAAACTGAAAATTAAACTACAGTGACTTCAGGCTCCTCAATAGAACTGTGCACCCTTAAATTGATCCTGAATCACCCTTACTTTTGTCAAATTAGAAAGTTAAGTGGTTCCGAAGTTTTAGGCAGCCAAAGTGACGAACTTTCACCTATATAATATGTATAGAAGATTAACGAAGCATGCACATGTATTTATGTTATTGTTTGTGAGTCCTTGAGTTGGCGTCCAACGTAGTTTTTGTGTAAGTCACTGAAGCTCATAGTCTTACCAATCACTGGTACAGGAAAAGGTTAATTCTTAAAAATGCGTTAGGGGAAAAGTGTTATGGACAACACCCAACACGTGCTGCTCAGATAAGGTCGCCTTTAAGGACAAGCGGGCCAACCCAAATTTCGGGGGTTTCCAGAAATGTTGACCAGCATCAAAAGTGGGCATTGCCCTACCCAAAGGAGAAGTTTGGTTTCATTGGTGTTTACATTTGTTAGGTTACATTGAAAACTTTCCTTGTCTTTTAAAGAAACTGAACAAGGGGCAAAAACTTTACCTTCAATTTTCTCAAAACAGCATTTTTCGGGATAGTCCCCTAGTGCTTAAAGGCGACCATTATAAAGCAATAAGCCGACTGCTGACGTCATGCTTCATTTTTCCACGCTGGTTGTTGAGGATCTCGGCGTGGATAAGCACGGTCGAGGCATGTCAGTTAGTCACATGCCCAGTTTGTCACAGGCCCAGTTAGTCACTGGCCCAGTTTGTCACAGGCCCAGTTAGTCACAGGCCCTAAAGTCCCTCTAAAATGTCAATTCAGTTTGTGTTGTTCAATGTTTCTCCCGTTTTGTATGCAAATCAAATCAAATTTAAATTACTCTGTAAAGTTTCAACTATGAATGTTCTTTCGTTAAAAAAGAAATTGAAAAATAAAATTCAGTTCATAGTGGGCACTACCCTCATTCATTGAAAGATGAAGTTTGAAGACATGGTGTATTGAAGGTGTCAAGTGTCAATGTCTCATGCTTTTCTCCGTCATTGAGTGGAAGTTCGAAGTTAGTTTGAAGATAAGATAAGATACATCTTTATTGTCCAAATCTTGGCACATTGGTTTGGTGTTTCACCACGTACGCAAACACACACACATACAACACACACACACACACACACACACACACACACACACACACACACACACACACACACACACACACACACACACGCGCGCGCACACACGCGCACACACGCGCACACACGCGCACACACGCGGACACACGCGCACACACGCGCACACACGCGCACACACACGCACACACGCACTTACGCGCGGGCACACACACACACACACGTGAAACACACACACACACACACACACACACACACACACACACACACACACACACACACACACACACAAACATGCACACACATGCAGTATGCTTGCACTCACAAACAGGCTTACAGTCACATGCATAATACAAATGAACAGTGGGGGCCTAATAAAAATAATAATAATATAAAGCTAGAGATACATACTCTGTATTCTGATTGTAACTCAAGGGTATTCAGATGCATGATCTACGGTTATTTGATCACTTATAACAAGACGGTTAAGATGGAAGAAGTTCAGTGACTCACACAAAAACTTCTACATAATAAAAGCACAACTTGACTTATTATACCTTACATTAAAAAAGCAAATTAACACTATTAATTAAGACCAATACGTTTAAGCCCACGGATGGGCAGCACGTTGGATAACGATCTCCCAGAAAATGTTCACCACTGTCGTAGCTGCTAGATCTACCCGTGGTCATGCATGTCGTCCTGCAATGGCCACCCCCCTCCCCCCCAAAAAAACACACACACAAACCCCCACAAAAAAAACAACAAACAAACCCAACAAATCAAACAACAACAAACAAACAAACAAAACAAACAAACAAACAACAACAACAAACAAACAAACACAAAAAAAGAGAAGAAGATGAAGAAAAAAAGGCTGCTAACGAAATAATAGAAACAATGACAACACATAAAATATTGGGCCTAGTGTTTCGGATAATTGCAAAAAGATGATGTCCTTATCTTCCGTGACGGCTCGCTGTTCAGAGACATGACGTCAGTCTCGCTTTGTCTGACAATGCACCAACAAAGATTGCAGGAAATGAAGTAGGCTGCATGTACATGTAGTCCAAAACTACAGGCATAGGTTACAAGAGAGTTTTACAGTAATACAATGTTACTGTAAACCCCGCTCTGCTACACTCAAACAGGATACATGTATAACATGTATCATATATAGTGGGCCTATGCTGAACCAAATAGCAGGCCTAGGCTGATTATTTCTGTTTTTGTTATAGTTCGCTTCTGCTTTTTGCTTCTTTGTTTGCTTTTTTCTGTTTTTGCATAGAAACTTGGAATAGTTTCTTTTACTCGAAACACCCGAAGACGGTCCACAGACCTTACCCCCACCCCCTTTCCAAGCGCACTTCCAGTACAGAAAAAAATAGCTCTATGTAAATAGTGGTTTAAAAAAAATTTAAAAAAATAAAAATTTGCCTACCATCCGCTCCCTCCAGTTTCAGTGCATAAGCACTACCCCCCCCCTCCATTTTTTTAATTTAAAAAAATAGATTTCACAAATTTAGATGCATTTTAGTTCCAACTGCCTTTGTTGAGGTATGGATTTAGTTCAAGCGTTTGACTTGAATTGCTATAAACGATGAGTGTGAAAGGGACAAAGCCGTATAACTTATTCTTGGACCGTTATAACCTAGTTGCATCAAAGGGGGTTTTCACTGCGGTCAATCACAAAAAGATGACAGGTCGATGAGGGCAAATCTCTACCTGATCCACATCTCTCTCTGTGTCTGCACGCCCCCTCTCTTTTTCTTTCTCTCTTTCTCTCTCTCTCTTTCTCTCTCTCTCTCTCTCTCTCTCTCTCTCTCTCTCTCTCTCTCTCTCTCACTTCCTCTGTATATCTCTCCCTGGACTCATATTACCGTAATCAGTTATGATTACAGTGCAATTAATATCTGACCTTCCCTTCCGGGTCGAGTATTTCGTAATGCTTTAGGCTTGGCAACCCCCATTCATCGCGCTCCGCCAAAGTTCATTTCCTGTTCTGATCTGGCCTTTCCTATGTGCAGTTACGGAAATTCCAACTCACAAAGACCACTGTTCAAAGGATGACACACAACTGGAGTTATGAAAGTTACATGATCGTGCACAAAAGCACTAACGAAAATCATTAGGGGTTCTAGAGGCAGGAGGAGGTCATGTAGAGAGACAAGGGTTAATGAAAAGTGATAGCTGGACGGAAATAGCTTTAAAAAATATATATAAAAAACCCAGAACTCCCCACCCCCACCTCAACGAACAGGTACTAG
>NW_004797403.1:882584-883928 GCF_000002075.1 Aplysia californica | reverse complement strand
GGTGCCCGTCAGTTTTTGGGGAAATAAAATAAAAGGAAATACCAAAAATACACAAGTAATGATTTTAAAAAATGTTAAATTAATTTGAGGTTGCTTTGTAAACTTATAAAACTTGAAGAAGGGAACTCAATCGCCAATCATTAACATTTAAGTGTTGTGTGGTTAGCTTAACTCAAACTATTTTATGAAACGTGTTTTTTAAAATACTATTACTACAGCTGATTCATCCATTCAGAGGTAACAGTAAAGTTTAGACCTCCAGGTAATCGCGCATTAAGTCCACCGCGCAGAGATATATCCAATTTCTGCAAGAAATAACTATAACCCTGGAGTGACCCCCCCCCCACCCCCGCTCAGCCAAACAGTCCGAGAAGGGAGGTTTAACTTTACTTTTTTGGGGGGGGTAAGTGTTCTACGATGCTCGCAACTGCACACGATGATAAGCGTATGGGAAACATTAAATATTTTCAGTTGGTAGGAAATTTAGAATTTTGCCTGGGTGGTTTCCGAAGCCTACTCTTATCGATTTTGGACAACCAAGGGATCTTAAACGTGCGCAACTGCACATGTGGCTTCCGAGACTTTTTGCCCTTTTCCGAGAAGGCTAGGTGTTAGATCTTATCTACCATAAGATCAGGGGTGAGGCTGAAATACAGCAGTAAGAAGGAGCCATGGAATAGCAGTAGAAAAGCTGCAGAAAGAGTCAGGGGTCCAGAGGAGAGGCCCAATGAAGTGAAAGGGGGGGAGAAAGTCGAAGTGGAGACGAAAGCAGACAACAGAACATTGTTAGAGAGCAGGAACGGTGGGGAAAGGAGAACAATTTTGGAGAAGAATTTTCCGTCACTTTCCGGATTCCAGCCTAGGACCTATTGAATGAGACCTTAACCTTAACCTCTCGACAACGAGAGCCCCCCGAACTTTACTTTTACTACCCGTATTCCTTTCCGTATCTCCCCTCGAAGCTAAACGGCAACAGAGGATGAAATAGTAAAAAGTAAGTAAAGTATTCCTTTCCGTCTGACCTACATACCTGATACGTGAGCTTCTCCTCCTCCGCCTCCATCGGCACCATGGTGGACGGGTTCCTGCGGGGCGTGGACTTGGTGGGCGTGCCCTCAAAGCTTTGATTGACACGCCCATTGGCTTCGTGGAACTCGGCGGGTGATATGTCGTCATTCGGGTGGGCACTCTGTTGGTGGTGTTGGAGGGAGAAAGGAGTAATATACTAAGTGATGCTTGACACTCATTTAGGGATGTACAATGTTCCTTTTTTTTCTTTTTTTCTTTCTGTCGCTCACATTCCCGCTCCCTTACTCTTTCTCTCTCCTCTCTCTCTCTCTCTCT
>NW_004797403.1:875510-877738 GCF_000002075.1 Aplysia californica | reverse complement strand
GGGGGGAGAAAATAGGGAGGACACAGACACGCACACGTTTATATAAACTACGCTGGCATTTTTCACAAAGTGTTTTTTTTTCCCTTAACAAGAAACTACAAAAAAGTTACTAATTGTTTCTTATCACCTTACTTTGTTTCTTGTGTCAATAGGAATTAAAAAATTGCTCTACTTACTTAAGGAACGACCACATTCAAAGTAGTAGGCTACAGAAACTGATACTAAAAGTAAGATAAATCGAAGTATGACAAAAAATAATTTCTTTAAGAATATAATACAAGTCTTGATAATTTGTTAAGCTCGAAGCTCTTATCATAGTATGAACTGCAACGTTTTCCTTTTAGTGTTCGAGGTTAATTAAAGCTTAATCGAAAAGAGCTACGCGAATTGTTGCTGAACAGAGATGCGAGAAACAAAATACATAGACAAAAGGGCATTAAGGAAACACACTAATGGCCCACTCTTTTAATCACCTTCAAGAAGGCTTTGCCTTCCTACTTGTGTGTCTGGCACTTTCTAACACTATGTAAATTATTGACACCATGGGTTCCACAAAAATTCTTCTTTCTTAAAAACACATAATTTTCATTTATTTGTAAAGGGTCGATGAGTTTCCTTTGAGCTTGATCGATATTCTCATGTATCCGTCTCAGAATGATTAAACAACTGTGCAATTGTCAGACATGTTCAAATAATTCTATTATCTGTTTCCACATAAAGAGATTTTTAAAAAATCAGCAGATCCTTAAGGAATTGCTAGTATAAATATTTTCATGTCGGTCCCAGTTAATTAGGTTAAAGTAATTTTCACAAATGCTCAACTATTTTGAACATGCGTGATATGATCAAAATAACTGTAGGCCTACATTAGACATCCCAAATACTCCTTTATTAACGAAATAACGAGATCTTTAGCAAAAACAACTTTGATCTCAGATGATATAATTCCAACATTATTCCAAACACGAACGTGGCATTTTTTACTCAAGAGCAGGGAGACCTTTTAATGATATTGATTGTTGCTGAAAGCTTTTTTTTCTGTAAAGTAATGACGGCTCAAGTGATTGATGACTCTGTCGAGAATCGCACACCATCAGGCAGAAGAGCAAGCAAGACTCTTTCAGCAAACCGCTGGTCTGACATTGTCAAACTGGTATCGATTTCAGTACTTTGGCAATATCGACCACGGCTTCACAAACTTAACAGTGTTTCCAAGTACACTGATTTAGGTGCCGTCTCGTTCGCCAGTTGTCACACATAAACATAATAAAACAACTAAGGCAAAGTATTTGATTGAAAATTAGACTTACAGCACTCAGTAGCAAAACTAAATTTAATAATGAGGCCAGCACACAAAATTAACTTCTACCACAGCAACATCAAAAGTTCAATTTAAAACTAATAAAAAAAGAACCGGTGGGGGGGACAAAGAAACGCAGACGGCGTTATTGCAAAAGTACGCGAAAGAACGCAAACAGTTGCTGCTCAAGTTTCCGAAGAGCGTGATCACAAACCTGCTTCCTCTTCCTCCCCACAACAGCAGCACCGACAGAAGATCAATCTCAACAAGGCTTTTGGGGCACCGATGATGTTGAGAGGGGCAGGC
Source organism: Aplysia californica (assembly GCF_000002075.1). Lineage (NCBI taxonomy): Eukaryota > Metazoa > Mollusca > Gastropoda > Aplysiida > Aplysiidae > Aplysia > Aplysia californica. Next base: position 876,132 of record NW_004797403.1, on the reverse strand, counting down.
AGTGTGCCACCGTTTCCGATATAGTCCATGTACAGAAGGCTACGGGCAAACTTCCACTCCCTGTCCGAGTCTTCCTGGAAACGCCCGCATAAAAATATGTTATTGAGAAACTGCAAGTCATAATAATATGATTAATATGAGGCTTCACACGAAATTAACATCCTGAAGCCAAGAGAGAGGCCTGCAAGCTGCGCACGTCTTCGAGTGGAAATGAAGCTTTTAAAAGCTCAAAATGATGTTGGAAAAATTGCTCTATCTAAATTGGGTCTCACTGGCCATACCAGAAGCCACATGTCACCTAAACCCCCGTTTCTCCTCTTTCACTTACGAAATATTTTCCTTTGCAGATGCTTTTATTGGTCATCGTCGAACATAGACGGACGAACTTTTATTGAGCACCTGCGTTGAGCTCGTTTATGGAACTTGAGGTGCTTAATACAGCAAAGATAGTTCGGTTTGTTTTGTGTTATCATTCGCGTGGAACGAGGTGAACGGGGTGAGGGGGAGTACAGAACAGAGGGAAAGATAAAAGTTAAGAGCCACAGAGAGAGAGAGAGAAAGAGAGAGAGAGAGAGAGAGAGAGAGAGAGAGATAGACAGACAGACAGTCAGACAGACAGACA
>NW_004797403.1:873968-875399 GCF_000002075.1 Aplysia californica | reverse complement strand
CAGACAGACAGGCAGATAGAGAGACAGACAGACAGATAGACAGACAGAGAAACAGACAGACAGACAGACAGACAGACAGACAGACAGACAGACAGAGACACACAGAAAGAAAGACAGAGAGAGAGAGAGAGAGAGAGAGAGAGAGAGAGAGAGAGAGAGAGAGAACGAGTGAAAGATATTTTATAAGAAAGATAAAGAGAGAAGGATAGAGTCACATCTTGAAAAGAGAGAAGGAGAGGGGGAGGGAGAGAAAGGGGGGGGGAGAGAAAGATAGATAGAGAGAGAGATAGAGAGAGAGAGAGGGAGAGCGAGAGAGAGCGAGAGAGATAGACCTTGGGATGAAGGTAGCTGAAGAATGAAACAGCATTATGGTAACTGGTAAATTTAACCAAATACCCCACAATTTATCTCTACTGAATACTGATCACCGAAAGCCAAATGATCTCTTGAATTTTCGCCCGATCTCCTCCATCAATCTTCCACCACTAAACCTGTTTCCAGCCCTGGGTTTACAACGTTTTTATCGGACTAAACAGGAGCGAGGTTGTCAGGTCAATGAAGAATAATAGATGCCCCATTTAATGAAGATCCTAGACGAGCCTACCTAGACAAGGCTGGATTACCAGTTAAGGTTTGACGAATAATTCCACCCGAACGCCGTTGTAACAGAGGTATGTTACTCTGTAAAACATATACTCTTTTGCACTTATTATTTGCCTTAATCGCATTGCATATGCCGTAACACTCTAACTAAAATTGAAAACTAAAAGTATTTTACCCTGTTGTAAAACATTTAATCTTCCTCATTTATTTGACCATATGCCGTAAATCTCTTACTTTCACTAAAAACTTAAAGTACAGGTGAGCAAGAGGGAAAGTAGAAAACAATGGATAACAGGCAGGCAGGCATACACTAGAAGAATGCGTCTTACCACAAAGTCAGGGAGGCAGTTAATAAGGCAATTTCGTAAGACAGTAAATATTGAGGTTATTATGGAGGTATTTATTAAAGCCGTGAATCTGGCTTAAAATCAAGAGGAAGACTATGAAAGACCTGGCTGGATGGGGTTAAAAAGGTTCTGGAACAACAAGCCATAATATCTATCACAGACGTCACAAAATTAGCACAAGACCGAAGCCTGAACCTCCCCTCGACATCCTAAGGATACCAGAGAAATTGAAAAAGTAAAAAGTGAAATTATGTATTCAGGTTGATAGGTAGATAGGTAAATAGAAAGAGACATGAATATATAGGTTGGTATGTAGCGATGACGGTATGTAATTTTATAGGTAGGTAGGTAGGTAGGTAGGTAGGTAGGTAGGTAGGTAGGTAGGTAGGTAGACAGGCAGGTAAGTAAGCAGGCAGGATGGTTGGGAGGCAGGATAGTAGGTAGGTAGGTAGGTAGGTAGGTAGGTAGGTAGGTAGGTAGG
>NW_004797403.1:871373-872623 GCF_000002075.1 Aplysia californica | reverse complement strand
ACACACCACACACACACACACACACACACACACACACACACACACACACACACATACACTCACACACACACACACACATCCCCCATCCTTTCCTTCCACAAACACAACAACGATCAAAATCCCTCTCACGTACCAGTGAACTTGTTGTTGTAGGTCCCCAGTTCCACAGCGTCAGGTTCACCTCGACCAAATAGTGACCAAAACACAGTACGGAATGTGGCCAGTACTCTGAAGAACAGCAATTATAGATAATCATTATTTTTTTAAAAGTAAAGACAATCAGGAAACGACAAATGCTGTTTTTAGGAGACCTGAATAGACACAAGGGTCTAACATCTAGCTCTCACTGGCAAGATTGATGGCAAGCGAGGCACGGGCAGGCCCAGAGCAACCTACTTTGTGGAAAATGAACAAGTGGTGGGCAGGGAAAGATCAGAGAAAGTAGCTTTTTTAAAGAGCATTCGAGCAAAGGAATGAATGGAGAACCATGACCACTGATGTCTGTCGCAGATCTGGCACTGGATGATGATGATGATGATTGTGAGGCGTGCTGACTGACTGGTTTGTTTCTTGCACTCCTCAAATGGAAATGTCGGCCGAAAATAGACACATACAATTTGTAGATTTTAAACTGATGCCATTTTCTTCAGGTTTAACATGTCTGTTTTCATTTCGTATCACGAATTGTACACACCCAAGTTATATATAAATTTGACGTATCTACCTGTGATCAAAGGGCTGAGATCCGTGATTTGACTCATTATGTCAGCACACCCCACAATTACTGTCATCCATAAAAGTCATCTTTATCGGGTAAAAAATTCAATTTCGACTCTCATCTCCACTAACCCCTCACCCCCTCCCCCAATCAATCTCCAATACTTAAATAATCGAAACACGTTTTTCGCATGACGTCACGATGACTCACAAGTCAGTGTCTCACAAGAAAAGAGACCCCCAGATGAGCATTGGTCAAGTAAGTTCCGACTGGACTGTCAAAGTTTACTTTTACTCTTAATCGTCATCATGATTATTAGCCATCACGACAATACATTTCTTGTATTTGCGAGAGGCAACTTATTTATACGTTTACCTTAAAATTAAAGAAAAAACCCTACGCAAGCAACTTGGAGGTTTAACTGTCTGGTTTTGAAGTTGTCTGTATTCTTAAATACTTGTGCGTTTATGCTGATAGACGGGCACACATACACACACACACACACATACACACACACACACACACACACACA
>NW_004797403.1:862843-870978 GCF_000002075.1 Aplysia californica | reverse complement strand
TAGATAGATAGATAGATCGATCGACCGATCGATAGATAGACAGACAGATAGATAGATAGATAGATAGATAGATAGATAGATAGATAGGTAGATAGATAGGTAGGTAGATATATAGATAGATAGATGAATAGACTTACTCGCCAAAACTCTCTTCTGCTCGCACATTTTCGCTGGGTGGCCTTCCTGGCAAATCAAGCTCAATACCTTTCCTCTCACTGTAGTACCAGAACAAGTTATGCAGGCCCACCATGAAGGCCAGGATAACCAAAGTGAATAACGCCAAAAACTTGGCGATATCCTATGCAAGCAAAAGGTCGATAAATAAACAATTAGAATTCAAGGTAAAATGATGAAAAGAGAACCATAAAAGGCACATTTATTACTATTTTGGTAACTACTTTGTAGAGATATATAATTTCTGTGAAGGAAAACGAACGAGTTTGATGTAAGGAAACAGAAGGACAAAGGGGGAGAAGAACGTGGAGAAATTTCCTTTTTCATGATATTATGGTTAGACTGAAGAGAAAAGGGGGGATAATGTAGGTGTTTTTACACCCTCATCGACACAATTTAGATCATTTAGGAGGTGGGCATCGGAACCTTTCTGTCCGGGTCAAAAAGGAATACATCCCAGCAAAAAGACCGAAATACTTAATAAAAATCCCCTCTCCACTCGGGAATCGAACTCGGGTGTCCTGTGTGCGACAGAGGAGCACCTAACCGCTACACCACAGACGCCATTGAGGAGAGGGGAGAGGAGATGGATGACAGAGAACAACAGCATAAAACAATAGACAGGCCGTAGGAAGAAAGTGGTAGGACAAAGGAGCATTTTAGTGGAAACATGTCAATACTGATGGTTTGATGAAGAAACCTACTACTATTAATGTATGAGATGTCAAAATGTAGTTGTAACAGCAGTAGTTAAATGTCCCATAAACTTAGTAGCAGCACTGCTGAGGTAACAGTTGCAGCAGTAGTAGCAGCGAGAATAATATTGATGGTGATAATGGTTATGAAAGAAAAAAAAAGAAACATAATTTACTGAAAAAACCCCCAGCAGGGAATTAAATAATAAATGTACAGAGTCAGGCAATAATTGAATAAATAAATAAATATGAAATGTGAGAGTATACAAACAAATAGGCATTTCAGCAGACAAAAACTTTTTAAAATGTTCAGATAAAAGCATTGAATATGTATTAATCAAGAGCGCAATGGCTTCGCAGGCTGCGCAAGTTTGGATGCCAACGCCGCTATTGCTGAGGCTAGCGCGGTTTCTTCAAGCTTGTCAAATAAGCAAAAAATTACTCCCATTTTTAATTTGTTTTGATTATTCTTATGCTTATCATTTATACTTATTTTTTGTTGTTGTTGTATGTTTCAGATCTTCAATTGTTGGCCATGGTCTGATTTCTTTTAGTTAATTTTTTTTCAATGAATATTTGCTCATTCTGTACTACGATGAGTGTCTCCATTTTAAATATTTGAAGAAATTTACAACGGGCAAAAATGTCCCTCAGAAAAAAATGAAAGGTTTTATCAGAAAAATTCGATTACTATTTTGTTTGCACTCGTCAACAGCCTGGGTAAGGAAAAACCCAGGCAAGCAAATACCTGCAGTTATTCTAAAACACCTCATTTTGTGATTTGGGGTATTTTGGGGTATTTTGGGGTATTTTGGGGAATTCGATTATTCAAGATTTCAAGAATTGCAATATGATGTTCTTACAGTTACACCATTTTTGCCCCGAAATGCAGCAACAAAAGAGAGCAGAGCAGAAGAACAGTACGATAATAATAAAAAATTTCATCTTTATTGGAACGTTCAATCCCAGGCTTACTAGAAAAGATCGATTCCTCAGGATGAAATAGTTCAACGACTTGAGCAAAAGATAATGCAACTTAAACAGTAATATGATCATAACTATTGGTAGGCAGTATGTTAGTGAAGCAGCACTGACGAACAAAGACTCCCCCCCACCCCCCCCCCCATCTTTTTTTATTCTTTGAAAAAAAAAAAAAAGAAAGCAACCACAAAGACGGAGGAGTGACAACAGCATTGTGCGTCTCTAGGACTAGCCTATCAAGAACTTTGATTTTCGAAACGTGCTTTCAAAATCAAAGAACACAGGGTGTTCCCATCTGAGAAATGTTAATAATGGTGGATAGCATTTGTATAACGAAAATTCAGCTCAACAGCAAGATCTATGCGCTTTACAATCTATATTATCCCCCCCCCCCCAAAAAAAAAGACCCGATAGCATTCTAAAACAACCTCAACTTCCTGGGAAGCATACAGTGCAAGCTGCCATATTTGTATAGCTGCCATATCTTTATAGGCGCTAACCCCCCCCCCCCCCAAAAAAAAACAAAAAAACAACAAAAAACAAACAAACAACTGACAAGACCTTTCGCTGTCTAAGGCTGAGTACTCATTCTCCCCTAAACAAAGAGAGGAAACTTCGCTTAAAGTCCCTTTCCCAAATGCACAACGTCGGGCTAGGAGCTAGAACCCGCAACCTCACAAGTCTTGTCACTGTGCCACCTTGTCTGTACCGGCGGGCTGCATTCAAGATTTTTAAAATTGTTACTGTTTTTGGTAAAAGAAGACATGAACTACTTTTGACGACCTAAAACAATATAATTTAGACCACCGTCAGTGCCTGTTTAAGAACGTTTTACTTGTTTGTACACGTGGTTGAAAGTGGGAATTGCATCGTTCCATTCAACGTTGTGTGAAATTAAATCTCGCCCCCCGCCCCCTCAATTCTTAAGATATTATGTTACATCGTCCTTCACACATGACATCTTTCAAGTTAAATGTGGTCCAACTGAGAGTAGATACCCCGAATATAGTAATATGTAGTAGGTCAAGTAAGTTCAGAATGGAGGAGAACAAACGTTTACTTTGACCTAACCCCGTTGCATTCTCTGTCTACATCCCATTTTGCATTGCTCTTCGTCGTTCATTAAGAGACTTTACTTTGTTTTCACTTTCGTATTTTGATGATATTTAACACCCCTTTCAATATACAATGTTAACGAAAGAGTAAGAACCTCTATTTTAAAGCATATCAATAATAACAACGCCCTGAAAAGTGGATAGAAACCCACAAAAACTCTGAATTTGATCAAGAATTCCCCAGATCACCAGTATCGCAGGTCAGCACGACACTCACAGAGGTAATAGCCAAACCAGCACGATACCCATTGAGGTAATAGCACTCTTGACAGATCTGGGGGCAATTGCACGTCAGCACGATAATCTCTGAAGTAATAGCCCGCCAGCATGATACCCATTGAGCTAACAGAGTGCAAGCTATTCGCTGCAAATGCCTCCATACTTTAAAATAATATAAAATTATCATTTAATGTTTCAGTTACAAAATTGGAGTCTTCGCTTTTCCTGCCAGTGGCGTCGCAATGCAAAGAACAGCGAGCAACTTTCGCGCGAAACAACCAATGAAACTGCTGTTTGAGGCGTGCGACAAGAATGGTGTGCTCGCTTGGAAGGCGCACATTCCTGGGAGGTTGTGAGGAGAGGAGTCCGCGGAAAGGGTGAGGAAAGGATGAGGGAAAACCTCGGGCAGTGGGCAGAAACACAGTCAGCAGAAACAGAAATGTGACATCGTATCAGTGTCAAAGTAGATAGATGTGGGGGTACGGTGACCAGTATATAGCAGAAAGAGATCCAACTTGCACACCAGAGTAGTGCAACAGTAAGCTCAAGAACATCAGATAATTTGTCGAAATGAGAGTTTAGAATGCGGATGGGGAGTTTTGTGGTTAGAGTCACAAATGAACGCATTAATTCTTCTGTTTTTCAAACTTACTTTTTAACCTCGAAATCTGACTGTTTACTGCCATAATCAATATTTCGTAAAACTTATAAAAAATGGAGTTTGTTTTTTATACGGATAAAAGGTAACGATATCGATAACACTGTAATAACAAACTGATCCTGAAACAAGAAATATCTGATTGATGCAAAATTTGAAAGGAGTGCAAACATGCTGAAGTTAATTTTGTGTTTAAATCCTTCGACGATATATTCACTTTTGACAACTTAGGCCTACTTATAAATCCCGCTTGAGGCTCAAAATGAAGATCGCAAAGAAGATACAGAAACGAATAAGGTGATATAAAGTATTGCTTTTCAGCGATATAATGGGTGAGTAAAATACAAGCGAAAACATAGTTTGTTTAAAAAGTTAGGAATTTCAGTTGCGGATGAGTCAAAGCAAGTGATTACAGCCCCAAGAGGTGAATCATGCTGAAACATCATGAAAACCTCATCGGTACACTATTCTGGGCCACAATGAAAGTTAAGTTGGTGATTAAACTTAACAGGTTGTATTTTTTGCAGCCAAATGGTGATTCGTATTTTCCTCTTTCTTGGCTCATTTACAATGTGCTCCAGGTGTTCTATTCATTCCATGCATATTACTAAATGGCAGAGCAAGAATATTTAAGAAAGTAAAACAAAACTCTTTTCGTACTTGAACAAATATAATTTATTGATTTAGTTGTAGTTGCAGCTAAGGGTTATATCATTCACTTTGTCCTTTATTAGCACTTTTAAAAATCCACTTTCAACCGCCGAGGTATCTTCAGCTGGTTTAGCGCGGATATAGATCTAGAAGCAATATATTGACCCTACAATAATTGAGTCACAAAAGATAAGGCTGATATTGTGGACACCTGTTTTCTTCCCTACGCTCCTTTAACTTTACTCCTTCCACAAATAGATAAAAAGTCAACTTGTGTTTAGCTTTTACAATATACTATGGATCGTCTTCAAAGTAAAACAATAGCGGTACTACAAAATCAGAGAAGTTTACATCTCAACTAAATAAGGTAAAAACCGTTGTAAACAGATTACAAGTAGGTCGTAAATTGCAAAATCAAATAAACCTTTCAAAACTGCCCTCATGAAGCACGTATTTCTTTTCAGGCATCACGAACAATAAACTTGGGATGCAGGCATTACGGCAAATAGCTTTCAGGGTTAGAGTCTAAGACTAATACTCTGTTGGCTATTTGAAGTAAACGATTAAATAAATTGTCAGTGTAAATGCAAGAAAGGAGAAATTAAATTGGAGCTTGTAATGCCTTAAAAAAAAATCAAGAGCGGTCTTAATATTCATTCCTCTTAGACTTGGTGCGTGATTTCTAATAATACAGCTGTATGGAAAAGTTTGAAGTCTTTAAGTAACAAATAGGTTGCTAACAAACTTGGAAGGAATTAAATTCGTAGCTTCATAGAGCCTATACTTATAGTGGACAAGATCATGTATTGCTTTAGATTGAAACTAACAGCGACAAAAGGGCAACAAGTTTGAGTTAGGCGTTCAGTTCCGACATGAGATAAACACACACATTGCAGAATTTTTGGAAACACTGGGAAATCTGTTCATTTAAATTTTGAAAAAGAAAGAAATCCTACAGAACATGGTTTAAACTTAATTTAATGTCCCAGACAGAAAGAGAAAAACAACGAAACAAGTTAATAACAGAATATTAGGAATGGTAAAGAGTTTGTTACATAACTATTTATCACATTAAATAAGAAAAACAAAATAGAGCTTGATGTTCATCTTAAAATAGTGCAAAGAAATATGATAATAAATTATTTGAGTAAAATGAGAAAGAAACAGAGACTGAGAAGTAATGTGCAATTAGTTAAATAACCACAGAAACAGCAGAAAGAAGATAGCAAAGATTGTGCGAGAAAAAAGGCAGAGACTGTAAAAACAGGCGCATGCGCCGAAAAAAAGACTGTGCGTAAAAAAAAAAAAAGATTTAAAAAAAAACCAAACTTGGCGCATCCGCCGACCCCCACCTTAAGCATGCGGCCCAGGGAAATCTGCAGGGGCCCGAGGATTTCATTGGCCGGCAAGAGGTAGGAAATGCGGGAAAAGCTGAGAATGTTCGCCATAGCAAACTGACCCTCCAATAAATTGATGGGGTCCGTCGCACTCCAGAACATGCGGTCTAGGAGGGAAGTGAGTAGAATATGGAAACATTTTGATCGCTGTGTGGAGGTAGAGGGTAAGTTCTGGATATAATACATCATGGGTATACATATATAGACATATATATGAGTAAAGCGGGAACATTGTAAGGGGGTAAAGACTGGGTCAAGACCTGAAAAAGAGGGCAAACATTGCAGCAACAATTTATGTGTAAACGAATTCATATTATATATTTTTTTTAAGTACAAGAGAAAATGTTTCTTTAAAATCTTCTAAAGTGTGGACATCTTATCGATCTCGTAAAGCAGTAGCTCTTGTTGTCTTTACAGACTGTACATGTAGAATATAGCGGCGTGTGCATGCAACAAGGTAATATGAACTTCCCATTCAATGTTCTATAAACCAAAACCAAACATTTTGAATGTTTTGGGGTTTTTTTGCATTATAGTTTGAGATCTTAACATTTTGGCTTTTCATTTTACGCGTACAACCCATCGAAGCTTAGTCTTACATTCACAAACGTAATAATGACGTATCCTTGTTACATACAACTCACGTCGGTACCGTACATTCATTTGGAAATAAAGACAGAATTAGAGGGAGAAAAGCTCAAGATAAGCGCATGCAACATATACAGAGGCAACATCAAATAGCATTAAGGTTTTTTTCTATAACAAAAGCACACACGGGAGAGGAAGTGGGGGTCTGAGGCATGCAGGGGTGTGGGTAAAGGTCAGGAAAAATCCCGCGCTTGAAGCAGTCGGATAGGCGGAGCCTCGCAGTAGACTTTAAAGAGGTGCGCCATGTCGTGCGACTCCGCTGCTGGCCAAAATGGGCGTGGCTTGCGCGTTGGCGTCCCAAACTCTACGCAAGTGGAGCTGATTGGCATGCCTTACCTTAAGCATGCGTCCGAGAGAGATCTTGAGCGGCCCCAGCGTCTCGTTTGCCGGAAGAAGGTATGAGATGCGGGAGAAGCTCAAAATATTGGCTATAGCAAACATGCCTTCCAACAAATTCATGGGCTCAAAGGATTCCCAGAAGATTCGATCTGTAAGGGAGAGATAGACACACGACCCACACTGAGCTACCCACAACACAACCACAACAGCACATCTCCACGCCATGCCACGACATGCAAACACATACCAGAGTTTTTATTAAAGCGTTTTCCTAAAACATATATCAATGCAAACACCAGGGGCGGCTCGTGGGTCTAAAAAGTGGGCGTGCACGATTAAGCTAATTTAGGCTGAAGATAATCAAGGGCAAAGTAAATGGGATGGTGTATAATGTTAGGATCTGTAGGTTGGTGAGGGAAGGCCTTGTGCTTTTATTTTCATTCATTTCACTTGTGGCTTTGACTTCTAGAACTAAATCTGTATGTTAGCTAAACGTCAATTTCATTCATTCATCCTGCATTAGAACTGAACACTCAAGTAACACCTTTCACGACTACACTACAAAACCGTTCAAAAGCACAACTCATAGGACGGCGACTTATGTATGTCACGTTCACCTCCCTCAGGTTCACGGTCACAGAGTCACTTAAAATAGCGACAAGACAATGAACCAATCACAATTCACTTGAGCACTCCGCTGGATTGCTCCGGGGCCCACATAGTTTTGGCATGGAATAGTGCACAGTCTATGGCGTTTATTTTTAGATTGCCTACTGTGGGCTATGTTTCGGTGCTATTCGGCAGGAGCACATTTGAGATGTGCCGTATTATTGATATTAATGTGCCGCCAAACTCTCTACAAGTGTCGTCATCGCTTGGGTTATCCCAAAGAGCGATTTATAGGTCAGATTTCCACTGTTGACTATCCTGTTATGTTTAGATACAGCGCATGAACTTAGGCATGGCATAGTAGATGTTTTACGGCGCTATAGAATAGAAATGACAGTTACGGCGTCAGCGAGGGCCTTGTTTTGATCTAATATTTGACAAGTATTTGTTTCTGGCGTCTTTTATTTTATTATTGTGGGTGCTTTGCGTCATAGAACATTAAAACACTTTGGGCGGCACTGCACGACCGTGCTCTATGGACGAACCGCGCCTGGCAAACACATATCTTGCCTGAACAAAGGGTGCATGCGTGAATCAACCTGTTCCTTTAAAATTCCCGATTTTCAATATCACATGTCGTCATGGCACG
>NW_004797403.1:855343-857843 GCF_000002075.1 Aplysia californica | reverse complement strand
AATTGTGATTTCTTTATTTTCCAAACGTGAAACAAGATATTGAATAAGAGAAAAACATTACTAAGACAGGCAAAGAAATACAATATCTTCTTAAAACATGAAGCTTAGAAACGAAAAGAAAAGAAGAGAATGAATAATCAATTTTGGCCTTTTATCCTAAAACTAATAACATTAATTTTTAGAAAGAGGTGACAACGTAATAATATACAAAGCAAGTGAAAGGGAATTCCAGAAGAAAATGTTCTCGTAGCAGAAGTCAATCGACTCTTGAAACGGTTTGTTACCGGAGCTGCTAGCCTCTAGATCTATGTCTTCGTTCTCTGAGGGTCTTTTTTTTTTTACCTTTTTTTTTTTTTAAAGTAGCTGAACGATTTATAACAAAGAGCAGTGCTATTAAGCTGCTGATGTTATCGACTGACTTCCAGAGCACGTGGCGAGGAGTGGATCTCGTAAGCCAGGACGCCTGTGCTCGGTCAATGATACAGCCCGAGTATGTTGAAATGCCAACAGTGACGTCAAGGGAACGTAGCTTATCAGCACAGTTATCGACTATCATTATAGATAACCCCCCCCCCCCCACACACACACACATATATGTGCCCAACCCAGACCCCTTTCATGCTTTAAAAAAAATTGCGTTTTCCTACAGTGGAAAAGAATAGAACTAAAAAAGAAGACGGTCTCCAATGACTGAGATCCCTCTTTTTCTTTGACAGTGTCTTTTTTTACAATTTGCCAAGTAAGTCGTTTTCTGCCAACGGCCGTGCTCATAATGTGACGAACAGGTATCGTTTGGAGTTAGAAAAATAATATAATAAAATAAGCATAACCGTGTCCATAATGTCAAGTGGTACAGCATTCCGTTTTGGGTTTTAAAGCCCATTCGACGCGTCACGTGTTATTGAAGGATATGCATGGACGGTTATTAGAAATCCAATTGCGATAAAACTTAATTCAGTACAAGCAGGCTTTGAAAACTCAAAAACAAAATACTATAGAATTCTGCCAAGAAATAAACACACGTCCATTCTGATTAGGAAGTAAATTTCAACCGATGCATCATGCAAGATACCACCGAGATGTGGATATACGAATATGGTATTTTTTAAACCCATAAAATCCAAATTCAGCGATTGTAGTAAGCCTCTATTTGCGATATTTCTTGCTGAGGGCTAAACCTGTGGCACATTCTAGAACCAGCTCACGCTGATTAACTATAAAAATAAGTAAGGCACGCTCGTACGTTAGCTTACTCATTCGTATCATCTCACGTTACACAGTAAAATGTCACAGAGGATTAGAGTGAAACAAAAGCCACAGAAAAAAACGAGCAGAGATAGGAAGGAAACGGTCGGAGACATTGGGGAAACTTGATATCCAAATCAATAGCCATAACATATTACCTGAAATGGCAGTTGAGGTTAACCAGAATGCCTTGCAAAATCCAAAGTTTGCTTTTGCTAAAATGAGATTGCAAGCTTAGTATTTGTTGCTAAAGGCTTGGGAACCCGAGACTTCATTGAGCCCTGAACGTTTCATTGAAGTCGTGATCTATCAGTTCCTTCCAAAACAAGATTTTAAAAAAGTATTATCACTCCTTACTCACCCTTCTTATTTTATTATATTAGATTTCATCGTATCTTCATAAAACTCTGTTCGAAATATTTTGCACTCTCGAAGTTCGAAAAAGCGTGAAAGAACTAATGTCTCACCAACGAAAATTTAACTCTACGTTATAGCATTCCCTATATCAATATTAATTAATTCGCAGATTTCCTGTTTTAAGGTGCCAACACCTAGATGACAGGGATGTATGATTTCATTGATTTGTGGCGTCCGTGGCCTAGTGGTTAGGCTCTCAGACTCGCAACCGTAAGGTCGTGGATTCGGATCCCGTCAGGGGCCCGACGTTGCGTCCTTTCTAAAGGCACTTTACATGAATTTTCCTTATTTCATCCAAGTGGTAATGGGTATCCAGCTATAGGCAGTAAAATATTTTGTCAGTTTGTTAGTGTTTCAGCGCTTACTCAACTGCTAGCACTGCATGCTTCACTGGAATCGGAAAATGTTTCTGAGTGTTCTATGGTCTGCTGGGGTAAGACTATTGTGTGAAGCGCATAGAGCTTGCTGTCGAGCGGGGATATGCGCTATACGCATACTATTACTACTTATTATTACTATTTTTATCTTCGTGGGATACGCTGACCCTCTTACCTTGTACATGGACCAATAGCGCAGTGTGAAGGTAGCGATATAGACGCTGATAAGTAGGAAATCCTGCAAGTTGTACAGGTTGGTCATGTGCTCCATGAGACCGCTGTGAAACAACTGGTTACATTCCTGACACACCATGCCTGCGAGGGAGACCCAAAAAAAAGAAGAAAAAAAAGAGGATGAAAAATAATAGGTTAATGATGGGAGGATCAAATTAAGCATACAAAAATGCGTTTAGGTGGCAAGATTTTATTTAAAAAAGCATTAAAGATACAAACTCCTCCCC
>NW_004797403.1:852301-854494 GCF_000002075.1 Aplysia californica | reverse complement strand
GGGGGGGGGAGACAGACAGACAGAAAGAGAGCGACACACACACACCAACACATAACACATACACACACACACACACTCACGCACACACGTACACTCACACACAAACTATTAACAAGCGCGTTATGCTGTCAGTGTTCTCACCAATGATCCATAGACTCATCATCATCTCTGTGACTGTGGGGAAGGACGCCCTCAGAGGGAAGTCTGTGCCGTACACCGTGTTGTTAGTCTGGTCCATGAAGTCTCGGTACCTGACAGGTCACACAAATGTTTGAGTGAATAAAACGTAATTGTCAATGTTTTGCACTCCAACTAACACAATTTAGATAGGGTTTTTTTCAGAATGAAATTTTAATGTTTCATGTACATAGGTTGATATTATAACAAGCTCCTATATTGACTGTTACTCCCAGGATGTAAGTCTTTCGTACGAAATAAATACGTTTTAACATAATAACTCTGATCATTTATGATTGTTGATGTTTTGCACTTAGGCTGGCACAATGCAGAACATTTTTTTCACGATGGAATGTTATGTTTGCATAATTTATTACGGTATAGCTATGGCAATGGCTGCTACTTCGAGGATGTAAGTCGTTGGTACGAAAATATGTTTTGTCTATCAGGGCTAACCACGGTTCTTATAGACAGATGCAGAATATGGTGGCTAAGAAAATGATACTGGTAAACGTACGGTTGTAACGCCTCCTTCAACACTGTCAGCTTATTTAAGAAGTAGGAGTTCCGAAATTTAACATCTGTCTTCGACAGCACTGAGCCAAATACATGTTTGTGGAAAGACTTGAAAACTCTCGAGACAACCCACGTTCAAGAACACTCGTTTGGGGATTCGAACCAAGGCCATCCACATAAAACAATTATCCATGATATAAACTGAGCGAACTTCTTAGGTTAGGCTTGGTTTTTAAGAAAAATCCTCCGTCCACATTTGGGAAAAAGATAGACTTACAGTACTGAAGGCTTATATAGAGAAAAACCTCAAGTACCGCACCAGTTTACAACGCTGAAGCCGCGGTAGAATTCTTAAAAAATAACTACGCCTGGTGACTAAAGTCCCCGACGGTACTGTAATTTAAGATAGGTGGTTCAGCAGCTATGTGTTGTATGTCTGTTTTTTGTTCAAATTCGAGCACTATCTTAATGAGAAAAAAACAGTGTACTTAAAACGTTGAATCATTCTCCCTCTTAAAAACCCCGTGTGTTGGGCATTACTTCTTTCTTGAGAAAAGATGTTTATCTATGTCAGGCGAAGAGAAGGAAAAAAGAGTTTTTGTCTTGTCTGTTTGTTGATGTGTTACGTCTGCCAAGGCTCTAATTTGTTGCCATTTTTTACTTTGAACGTAGGAAAAAACTAATATGACACTAAACCAATTGACAGGTAATAGAACAGCGTTTGCAACTACATGCTATCCCCAACGTTGCAAAAAACAGCAACAAACAACCAACCAACCAACAAACAAACAAACAAACAAACAAAAAGACATAAAAAACCATCGAGACAAACGATCTCGAAAGACTACTTTATTGCTACTTTTCAAGCAGGAAAGCCACATTTTAATGTGGTGTGACATTACCAAAGGCCTGTTCTGAGTAGAAAACTCATTGTCTTCAGATGAAAACTGTCCGCAAATAAGACCTTTATTGTGGCTGCAGGTGCGAAACAGACGGGGAAAATAGGCCAAGATACGAACACTAAGAAGAATTAATGTTCAGCAAGAGAAAAGGAGAAAAACAAGTTGCCCCCCCCCTCCTCCCTTTCCAGAACCAAATCATCAGTCTGATTTCAGTTCCCGCTACTATTGAATTTCATGTCATCTTCTCTTGCGTTCGGTGCATAATAACAATATAATCTATGGGTTCAAATTACGCAAATGAGACTATTCCATGTAATAGGATTTCACGGACATAAACAAACCCAACATCCGAGGAACTAGCTGGTCTGAGTAACAGACAGTAGAGCAAAGATAACAAAATCAGAATCCCGTTCACAACCTCAGTCTGTAGGTAAACATGTCCCGTTTTTCATCAGATTGGGGTATTTTTGTTGTTAGGAAAATCAAAGCAGACAGACACCAAATGTTTTCGAACCCACTATTATCTAGCTAAGTATCGATAATCTTGACATTCCTACAACAGTATAATATAAAGCAACATTAGAAGATCGAACTCCCC
>NW_004797403.1:850343-851836 GCF_000002075.1 Aplysia californica | reverse complement strand
AAATAGTCACCAGATAACTCACGACGGAATTCATACAACTTTTTATACTTTCTTCATTAGCTGAATCAAGTTGAAGATAAAAACAAAAACAAAACAAAACAAACCAAAACAACAACAACAATAAAGAAAGAAAAAAGAGATAAAATAACAACAACAATAACAAAAAGAAATCCAATCTAATAAAGCTAGTGCTCAGACCTCGACAACTCGAGGTAAGTCACGGAAATAAAAAAGTCATTAAGGTGAGAGCGCCGGTTTCCATATTTGGAACACCATGATAGTTTTGACATTTCTGCAGCTGTAATTACGACTCTGTCAAGTAATCGATTAAACTTAAGCAGAATATTTCTTTGTTTATCCTCCCCTTTTCCCGAACTCTAAACGCAGCTGGGAAGTAGCCTTCATAGAAAGTAAGAAACACAATCCTTCAGTCCTACAACCTCTTTTCTAGTCCAATTTTTTCTCGCGTCTTAGCCAGAAACTAAAACAGTGAGTGAAGACAATAAATTCGCTACTTCAGTTTGTGTTACCATTCTTCTTACTTCATCCACTGAAAGACAACGCCTGACCGCCATGAGGTTTTAAGCCTTCTTCCTTGACATAAAAAGCACTTACTCTAAGTAATTAATGTGGTTCATCAAAATACATTTTATAAAATCAGTATTCTGATTGTTTATGGATTGTTTATTTTTCGTACAAAACAAAACAAACGGTTATTGCTCTAAACATTCCTAAGTTTGAATGGAACGGATCCAAGAGATCAGTTTTGGCTTTCTGTAATACTGTTTCGTTCTGTTAGTTCCATTTTCATATCCGGTGTTTATTCACATTGTTAACGACGCAGCTATGGTAGAAAACTCGTTCTTTCTTTATTATGAAAAAAGTGTTTAACTACTTGTACATTGTTTTATCTCACACAGAGTGATCAATACTCAAATGATTAAATTGTCGACATTGTAGTATTGTTAGAGCGCATTTGCACATTATGCATTAGTGCATGAGTGACTGTGTGTGTTTGCACGTGCGTGTCTATGTGTGTGTTTGCGTATGCATGTGTGTATGTGTGTATGTGTGTGTGTGTGTGTGGGTGTGTGTGTGTGTGTGCGTGTGTGTGTGTGTGTGTGTGTGTGTGTGTGTGTGTGTGTGTGTGTGTGTGAGTGAGCTATGTTTCGACAAGACCTCCAAAAAGAATGACTCGTCTTTTTTGGAACAAAGGCATAGAGAGTTGTGATGATGAGGATTTTGAAAAAGCACATTGATTCTTTTTCTAAAAGCATGTTTATTCTGAAAGAAATAAGAGAGTAATTTTGCATTATAAAGCAACTTCAAAGACCCTCCCACCTTTTTTTAATGGCTGGACAACAATAAACCCCAAACAAACCACACAACCGATCAAACTGGCGTTTGTAGGAATCCAAATGATTTCAAAGGAATGCGTTAATAGTTGACCCCCCCCTCCCCCATCCCTCCCTAAGGCGAAGCAGAGTTTATCG
>NW_004797403.1:848975-849778 GCF_000002075.1 Aplysia californica | reverse complement strand
CCACATCAACAAAGTGTTCACTATAAGTTACGTATTGTTGTGATTTGGACAATATCGGAAATATCTTCATCATCATCATCATCATCATCATCAATGAAAACAAAGAACATATCTACGATACACAACTTTTGCCTGTACTCACACTTGGTGTTGCTCCGGGTACTCCGTCCTCAGTGTGCGGTATTTGCTGACGCTTCTAGAAGATTCCACGGTGGATACGATAATGAGGATGAGGAAGGACATGAAGGACATGGCGTGGCACAGAAACTTCACAACGGGGAACTGCAGGACCTTGGCTCCCTGTGTGTGGCAAGGGGTGGGGGGGGTGGGGAGAGGTAAAAGCAAAGTTTGATCGTATTAATATGTCTTCGCGCATCTTGACGATCACGGGGCAGCTATTTACTGTGCATGAAAGACATGGCTGCTGCTATCTGCGCACTGCACGTTAAGTAGGTTAAAATGTTCAATTTTTTTATTTTAATTTAATTTCAAATTTTTATGTATTTGTTTTCTTTCTTCTGGGAAGGGGGGGGTGTATATGATACATTTTGCTTTTACTTGAAACATATGTTCGGCTATTTTCGAGCTTTTGACTTAGCGAATAATTTAGTCCTCGTTATTATACTACTGGCAGTATGTGTGCGTGTGTGTGTGTGTGTGTGTGTGTGTGTGTGTGTGTGTGTGTGTGTGTGTGTGTGTGTTTGCATTTATGTGTATGTATGTCATTGCGTGTGTGTTTGTATGTGTGTATGTGTATGTGTGTGTGTGTGTGTGTTCGCATGAAAAAGGAACATAAAAATTTC
>NW_004797403.1:841041-847144 GCF_000002075.1 Aplysia californica | reverse complement strand
AGCACGAGCTCACCTTAAAATGCTTCTCCACCCGGGACAGACGCCTCAGCTCGGCTGCCAGCTCAAAGGCTGTGAGGATCGGGTCTTTGCTGGACAGAGAGATGTAAGCCTCACTGGCCAAACCACGGTACGCGTTCAGTCGGTACTTGGCGAGGCGGAGCTGGTCAAACTTCATCCGGTTACGACATTCCTGTTCACAACCAGAAGAGGTCAAATTTTTACATTTGATTACATTTTTATTGATCCCACCCAGAAGGACAACTTGGTTTACAATAGCAATCATACTGACATGCACACATAAATACGTAATTATAAATACATACATACATAAAATGCATACACATACATAAATACACAATATTCCACCAATACAGAACACTTTCAAAAGCATGCCTTAGCTGGTCGTCACTTACAGCGCTCTGGGTTTTTCTTTTTAGCAAGGGTTGTCGTGTTTTGCTCAAGGACACACCGTAGTGACCACCCATCTTATCCCCGTGTCATCTACATTTGCTTGTCTTTACTCTTGAGTCTAAACTCACTATTCACTTAGCCCCTGAAGCCCCAAAATGAAGACCACGATGTGAAAGCGACCACAGTTACAAGTTCGATATCATTTAATAATTATTATTGCTTTTTCAGGTGCAATATTAACACCGTTTTTAAAAAAGATGTAGTTGTTTAATTACACCTCCATCGACACAGTTTAGATAATTTAGTAGGCGACACAATTGTAATAGTTGAAACTCTCCAGACTTCCAAATAGAACAAACAAGCTGAGCCCTAGGTTAGACGTCCTTTTCAGGGAGGGAAAAATAGAAAAGCAATCAAAGGACAGTAGTATGTTTTGGAATTAAAATTTCCTTTACTTTTAAAAAGAAAAAGCGAAATTGATAGTTTTTGTTCCCTTATTGTCTTCAATTGTACTTGTGACATATTATACATTGGATACGTTTTGAACCAGTGCAGAGTACTTATTTAGATGTGAGAAATAATTAAACTCGAAGAAATAGTCGCGTTTTCCGTGCTATCTTGCTGTGTCACAAGGTTGCCAGATTGGCTACAGATTCAACACAAAATCGCATGACTTGCCAGTTTGTGTCATGTTTGATGGAATTACTCTAGACAGGCCTTGAGTGGGGAGAGCATTCAGGTCATCTCGTTACACGAGGACGAAAAAGCAAATTTGGAGAAAAAAAAATGGGGTAAGCAGCGGAGGTGGAACGAATGTGCGGGAATGATTTTTGGAAAGGGGGGGGGGGGGTGGCAATGATACATTTTTGGTGAGTAGACACAGAAACTGTTGATCATGAATGCATTGAAACTAATGATGGTTTCATGGTGATTACATAGATAACCATAGTTGTGAAGGAAAGCAAACAAGCATCTGTAGTGTAACGATTAGGCGCTTCGCAGTCGCACGCAGGAGACCCGAGTTCGATTCACGGGCGGGGGAGAATTTGTATCGAGTATCTCGGTCTTTCAGCGGGATACTGTATCCTTCCCAGCTCGGGTTGACCCTGACAGGTAGGGACGGAAGCCAGCCTCTTAAACAATCTAATTCGAGTCTATATGATATGTAAAAACAGCTATATTTATTTTTTTAAAGAATGAATTAAGAATTTAAGCTAGCTTTTCTTTAGGTGACATAGACTAACATTAAGCATTACTGCGATGTCCCTCACTTGATACCAAAATTCCACAGAGCCCCAATAACAGCACTGGATCACAGTCGTTCTTCTCATACAAACCGTGCGTTGCAACCGCCTTAAAATGTCATGCCCACCGGCTGCATAAACAAGTTTACCTGACATGCGCAACTGAACTTGTGCGGTTTCATGATGGTCTCTCCGCGAAGCAACAAGAGTTGTACAATCTCATACTGGTTCTTCTGCGAGGCGAGGATAAGGGGTGTGATATCAGGCGAGAACTGGGAGTCGGGGAACGTCGTCTTGTAAAACCCATCTGTAGACATAACAAAGGAAAATAGCATTGTCTCTGGCGTGTGTGAAAAACCAAACAAAGAAAGGGATATCGTTTTGTAGTAACATGTCCGTTTGTGTGGCTTCTTGGACTCTTTTTTATGGGTGAAATAAAGAAGTGAATTTTATCCAACAAAAAAGGAATCCTCGGAATGATAGCGCATATTATTATTTCATCATATTATCTTTCCAAGAACTGGACACTGACATTTTAAGAAAGAAAAATACACGATGCTGAAAGTTGAGCGTATTTCTCATAAACTATTTTCTGCCTAAGGAAATAAGCCCGAGGTTGCCCCCAGAAAGAATCATTTTATACGAACTTGATTTACATTTTTATCAATACTGTGGATCAGATTCACAGATAAGACATTTTCTTTCCGAAACATTAGCTATTGCTGAGGCGACATTATGTCTACCCGTAGGCTTAGAAAGTGATGATTAGGTGGCAATTTCCTCAGCAAGAAGTGTATCTTCTTATCACTTTACTGTCCTAAGTCTTCTCAAACTATTTAATATTAAGTGTATTAGATTTCCCAGATGTATTTTTCCTTGTTTCGCCAACGGTTTTCGTATGCTGCACTATTCCCCAGATCGTAGTTTTTTTCTCTTTTCTAAAACAATCTTTATACTTTTTCTAAATCAGCAATATTACATAAAATAATATAATCTTAAATCTTTTTCTGGAGATCGTACTTCTTTGATGTGTAGGCGACCAACACCACTATGAGAAAAAAACATGATAGAATATAGTATTGTACTTTACTGATTCTCAACCCCCAAGAAATGCACAGTGTGCTTCCACTGGTTTCTGGACTATATGCTATAGTGATGTGCAGACTGAACTTCTAATGGTGCCCATCGACTGAACGAGGGAAACGATGCAAAATCCTTTCTACACCACTGATCTTTGGGAAGACAAATGTCCCGCTATCAAATTCACTATTTCGCATCTAGCAAGGGGAAATACTTTAATTCCCCCCACTCCCCCACTTTCATCCACTTCTCTCCCTCCCCTTTGCTTGGCAATCAGAGTACTAAACTGAAGAAGTCATATCGTTAAAAATCGAATCACAACGCTGTTAAGCTCACTATTGACGTTGCACATATGATCTCAAAAATCATTTGCTCTGAAAACTGCCCCCTATAACAACTATCTTTTCACAGTTCTGGGCTTTCATCATCATCCAGTGCCAGGTCTGCGGCAGACATAGGCAGTCAGTGTTCTCCATTCACTCTTTTGCGCCGATGCTCTCGGCGTTAAGTACACGTAACAAGAAAAATGTCCTCAAAAGTTCCATTAAATGAGATCAAACATTTTAAAGGATAGCTTTCCTCTTTCTCATTCAGTACAAAATTGAAATTTATATTCTTTAGACATTAGAAACCATTAACCGTCTTCTTTTACTTATATTGAAAGCGTCTGCTCATGTTTGCACTGTGACTACGGTCCGAAACTACAAAAATCGCCTACTAAACATTCCACAGATAATTTAGAAAAACGTTTATTTCATCTTAGATGTAAAGATCTAGAGTAAATTAGTTGAAAATATAAGGTTAAAAATACAATAAATTTGAATTAAAAATGCAGCATAGAAAACTTTACCGTGGCAACCATTCTTTTTTCAAGTTTAAAGTAAAGAGTTTGAAGTGGCATACCTATTTTGTGTGACAAGTAACATTTCCTCAAACATACAAGATCACTGGCTGATACAGGGCATGGTAGAACACCCTATCCCCTCCTCCAATGCCCACCCTTGCCACAAAGCTCAGATATAACAAACCCTAGAATTAAGCAACCCTAAAGGTCGTTATATGCATGTGTGTGTTTACCGCTCTTAATTAACAGTATGTCAATTACATCGGGAAACAAGAAAATAATACTTTGGCCTTAATCCCCATTCTACCCTGAGGAGCAAAACCACAAAATACTTTTCCCTCTATCCTCTTCTCCTCCTCGACTCATTCCCCAGCCTACCTAGTCACTACCTTTTCCATAACTTCTATTGGTAACTAGGCTCATGTTTCTAGCTGGAGGCAGTTTAATACTTTATCTCAGATTGCAATTGCATGGTTGCTAACATGTTTTGCTAATGCTGTGGTCTTTGAAAGTCTTTGTTGAGATAAACATTCTCCAACAGAACATTTCAGGTATTTCAAAAGTAAAATCCGTCTGTGAACGTAGCAAAGCCTGCAAAAATATGTTTGATAATTTGAGGGCGCGGAAACTTCGAGCTTTCAGATGCTGGCTAGGGTCGATTTTTGTGTTTTCAATGTTGTAGAATAGTGTCCAAACTAGACGTCCTGCTAGAGAAAGTTTTCAGATTGCGCATTATTATAACAAGGTTACTTTGTGTACTTTTACGACCCCCTGTGACCTCCGAGCTCCCAAACCCCAAAATTTCAATGCCTGAACACTACTGAAAACGCCACCAGTAAGTGAGGCAGAGCCTCTTATTAACGCGCCCAACAGGGGTTTGCTGGTTTAAGTTACAGACCGCGCCAAGGACAAAAAATATGTTAATATCTGCTATCGTCTTGTTTTTAGTTGTTGTTTTTTTCCAGCAGTTCGACGTTGCTTCTTGAACGTTTCTGTTTTAAAACACGATGTCACTTGCCAATATGCCTGCCTAAGTTGTTTTGGTTCCAAGCCAGAGTTTCGTGTTTTTCTGCCATCATCCATTAGGTCTCCCCGTTCCTCTCTTACCTTTGGTACCAGAAGAATGTGTTTCTCGTGTGAATCATGGCCTTTGATATGCCCCCCAAAACTTCAATTTCATTATGTTCTGGAACTGTGATGGCGTTTCAATGCCTATTCTTCTAAGTACTGTATCATTGCTTATTTTCTGTCTCTTCTATATTCTAAGCGTTTAAAAAATCGATGTCAATAGTTGTAATCCTCTGTGCAGCGTGTTCATTGGCAGTCCATGCTTCACATCCGTATATTGCAGAGGGGAATAACATGGTGCTTCTCAAAATTCCTATATCTTTGCATAGGCTAAATAGCAACAACAAAAGAGGTTCCTTGTAACATGTACCTTGAAACTAAAGCTAACGCTTATCGTTTTACTCCTGGATCACAGGATTTCTGTAACATAGGTCAAGTGGCGACAGGCTAAAAATTGTGCTTGTTAGAATCTACACCACCAAAAGATAAAACCTCGAGTGACGTAAAAGTTGTGGGAGAGTATAAAATTGTCCTAGAAGCCAACTTATAACTTCCATTAAGGCCATAGAATATCTTGAGTTCAAGACGACGAAAACCAGCTACTAGGAAGGCTGTTGAACTTGTAAATTACATTTTCCCACTGGGTTTCAGACACGGTTGAAGCGGGATTCTCTTAGTGTTTTTGTGAAATAAATACTGAGCGAAACTATGGGGAAAACGGGAAGCTAATCGTTACTAAATTTTACATACTAATCACGTCATTGTTTTTTATAGTTCAGGTTAGGCATTACAAAAGCAGTTAAGGTCCTCATTTGAGAAGACAAGCATACTAAATCTGAAATAGAAATTACCCCCCCTGGCCCCCTTTTATTTATGTTGTAGTTCACTGCCGTAGGGTGCAAACCTAGCGAGCTCACGCTACTACTTTTGCTTTGTTATAGCTAGCTTAAAAGTCAATATAGAAGTGACAGGGGACATCTATCTCTGTACTTATTTCTCTTAGCAAGAAAATAATTTTACTGTGTCTGTTTCGGAACGGGGACAGAGAGAAGGAAAGTGCACCTCATTATCACATCAGCTGGCTGCTTATTAACCACTCCCATCTGCCCGACTAAGAAGTCAAAAGAGCTGCCTTTTTTACTCTAATGCGGTGTTCACACATACAGGACAAGAGTCGACCAGCAATTTCCGATAAGATAAAGCCAAATTCGGGTTTAATTGTGACAAGCATCTGGCCATGACTGTTGGCATTATTGTGTTGGCCAGCACTTGGGGAGACGCTCGCCGAGCATTAATTTAGGACGGCGAGCATCTCGCCGAGCGTCTTGCCGAGCAATTAGTTTGAATCCTGGCCGCTTGTAGAGCCAAGAAACGTAGCGGCCGAGTAAAATTTCACACGCCGACAGACTCGCCGTCGAGTTAGTTGGTGTGCAATATTGTAATATATGTATATTGT
>NW_004797403.1:835949-837117 GCF_000002075.1 Aplysia californica | reverse complement strand
TCTGGTTCGAATATTGGTTGAATGTACGTGTAGGTTATTTGAAGAGCTTTCAAGACTATCCACCCTTTTAGTTTGGTACGAGAGAGAGGGGATGGGGATAGAAGAGAGAGTGAGATCGTGATCATCATCATAATTTTCACTCACCGGCTGCTTTGATCCCGTTGAGTCCACGGAGGTGTGGGACATGAAGCTGTAGCGCATGGAGCCGGGCCGTCTCCGCCCCCACTTGTTGCCCCGCCCAGAGCTGAGCGGCATGTCCACCTTGATGCGAGAGAGAACGGTCATCATGTTAGTGGGCAGCGTGTTGTTGCGCTGTGGGAAGCCGCTTTGGCCACGCCCCCTCCCACGCGCTGCTTTAGCTAGTGCCGGGGAACTCATGATTGTGGGTCAGGGGGGTCGCAGGTCAAAGATGACGCGTCACAAGTTCACAGAGGTCGAGAAATAAATAGTGTTACAGACTGACCTAGAATATGGTTCCAGGTCGTATGAGAGATGACTCTCTGTAAGTACAAATTGCACAGGGTGGTGCTATAAGGAATCCAGTTCTGAATAATCGTGTTGACACTTCACAGTTTTATGAAAGAATAATATATGTAGATCCCACTGTTTGTCGGACTAACTACAAAATCATACAGTGATACCGTTTGTGAGATGTCTCAATCGTTTTATGGCTTTGCCACAAGCATGAGTCATGGAGTCAGTACCAGAAGAGCCATTTTCACAACTGAATAAGTATGAATCAATTGTGAGTGAAGTTGTTTAAACGAATTGATCCCATGGAAAATATTTCACAGTAACTGCTCGTCCTATTTCAGAACCGAGAAACAAAATTAAATAAATATTCAAATAACGAGCGCGAAGGACACAAACAAGAAAGAAGTTTGTTGGATTGGTAGCAGATTCTGTCACAGGAAGCTTTAAAGTAACCGTGTATAAAAATATATACGTTTCCTGGACATAATATTATTGTAATGAGAAAAGCACGGACCTGCCTAAAGGATGAATCCAATAGCAGGCGAATGTTTATAAGATGTAGTGATAAAAGAGAAGAAAGATACCCTGAAGCAAAGTCAACAAACTCGTATCAACGGCGTCAATATAGTATTCGCATTCACCACGGGACAGCTCTGATGTACAATTTGAAAATAGAGTGCGCGTGACCGGGAAA
>NW_004797403.1:822431-832119 GCF_000002075.1 Aplysia californica | reverse complement strand
CGAGAGAGAGAGAGAGAGAGAGAGAGAGAGAGAGAGGAAGAGAGAGAAACCGCCGAGAGATCAGGTTGGTGATAGAAGGAATGGGCCGGAGATCATTTTAAAGCAGGAGTGCGGTGGGCGAGGTTGGGCAAGGTGGACAGTAACAGAAGCAAACAGCTTTTAATGGGAAGAAAAGATTGTCATTTGTGAATAAAGGCTAGACATATTATGCTGCAAAGTTGTATTTGGTCTGCTGCTGGCCGCACACGTAAATGTCGATGGTCTGTTGAATTTACCCTTGCCCAGTGGTTATTTTGATGCCCTTGAAATACGAGCGAGATGGATTATGGCAACGGAGCACATTAAAGTTATCACGCACCGGCTTAATAGGTATGATACGACTTAAGCCTTTCATTCGGAAATTTCTTGACATAGAACGTACATTCGAGGTTACCACTTTCCGAGATATCTTGCGCAAAGGGTGGGGGGTTTTTTTCATCATTATTTTAAGGCGAAGAGATTGGGTGGGTGAAAACCCCTTTTACTGTCTACCAATAGAAACAGCTTGCTTCGAGAAACCATCGTTGTTGTAAAAGTGCTTAACCTTGAAGCAAGGCAGGAAAGACGACTAACCGAGCATAAAAACACCCGCTAATTGTCCTGCTCCGCTTATTAGCAGCTGAAAACATAATCGAAGACTAGACCGTTTTTGTTGCGTAGGCGGCAAGGGGGGGGGGGGAGGAGTGCTGCTGTGCTTATCGCCTTTTAATTGAAACGGCACTTTAACACGTAAATGTTTGCCTAGAGCTCAGAATTTGTTTTCAAAAAGAATTTTTTACAAATGTAATAAATCTAATTTCTACACTGAAAGGTCTTCTTGATGCTCTTTGTAACTCGAGCGAGAAGAATAAAGGCAACGGCACACGCTATTAATCTTATCACGTACCAAAGAAAAACTGCCTAATACGCATGCTGATAAGTCCCAAATGTAATTAGTCTATCTACGACAGGAGTGAGAATAATGACTGACATTTTTAAACAAGTACGCAAGTAAACATCAAAAGGTGTTCTTATAACTGAGAGAAAAGTTGTTGGTGCCAAAATTTTAAATAGCAAGAAAATGCACAATACGGAGGTACGAGGGTAAATACAGTTACGACAAAAGAGTGAGGTCGGTTGAGACTTGTTTTACTTGAGGTCAAAGAATAATTTCATTTCACCACAGACGAAAAAAAGATCGTCCTAGAGCCACCTTGATCATTACAGCATCAGAAGCAAAAATGAGACTGAACATTTAGCGAGAAAGGAAACACGAGGTTCAATCTACTATCTATCTTCATAAACTTCTCAAGGAAACCATTCGCAAAACACAAAGTATTTGCAAAGTAAAGCTATATCAAGTGAGTTATCGTTATCATTGCACTGCAAATTGACAGACGAACCTATGGAAAAGATCAGACGGTTGGGAAAAAAAACCCGATACAAATAACACAGTAAAAAAGCAATAGATAATTGAGGATTATTTCAATACATTTATAACGAGTGGTGGGTCTTTTGAATTTGTGAGAACAAGTGTGAGACATTGAGTTTTACGTGAGGCTGGTGTAACTAGGCAGTTTTCTTTTTGTTTTGTTTTGTTTTGTTTTGTTTTGTCTTAATTTTTTTCTGTGTACTTTATTGTATACCAACAATTAAGATGTATTTTAATCAAAACTCCCCAGTAAGAAAAATAGAAGTAGCATTTTTCTCTCTGTGCTATTCTCCTTAGGTATATTTTGAGATTTCTGAACTGATCTTGGTGGTCACCAGATATGCCACCATGCAAAAGCATGTTATTAAAAATAGAACAAGACCTTCCAGAGCAACTGCTAGTTAGCGCGATATAATTGATGATAAAGAACCCCCCCCCCCCCCCCCCCGAAAATTTAAAAAGATTAATATAGAAAATGATCACTGGACATTCCAAAACATACCAAGGACTAAAGACAGGAGAAGAAACAAACAAACAGAATAATCACTTATTATTCAAAAGGAATATCACTCAAGTTTCATTATTTTAAAAGAGGAAATGAAGTGACAATTAATGTTATAAATAATCGCATAAACAGATCCATAAAACGTGGAATCTATTTCATTAAAAGAAAACAACTAAGGCAAAGAATACTACCAAAAAGTGATATTAGAATTAGAATTTGATGCTCATCAGACCTGTTTCATTTTCAGGTAAGCTTAAAAAACATCTAAAAGGTATTTAAAAAAATAAAAGCGAGAGAAACCAAAGGAACAAAAAATCGCTGTTCAATCCCGAGAAGTTCGGTGAGGAGCGACAGTTTTGCGTGACCGTTGACATAACCGGGGCTGACAGGCCAGGACGCCACACAAAAGAAAGTTTTGCTGCGCGCCAAGTGGAAGTAAAACAGTTTCCAGGGCAAGGAAACCGATCTTTTTTAACACTGTGAACACTCTCGGTTTTGTTTCCTTTGTTTTGCCTTTCCCTTTTCAAGCAGGGAAACGTGATGGTTTGATTTGGTACAGGAAGGACATTCTCCTAGGCTTTTCGATTTCATGTCTTCACGATCTGTGCTTGTTTTTGGGTTTTTTCAGGTTGTCTCTACTACTGTTACAGCTCCCGAGTTGTTGTTTTTTTTAAAATTGATTTTTAGAATCGATATAACAATGTTTCGCTGTGTGGATTTAAATTAAAATTAATTTCATTGTGCCCTGTTGTTGGGTTCAGTTCCTAATCAAACATCAATTAAATCGGATGTCCTATTTTGCAAGTCATAAAAACGTCTAGATAAAGTTTTTTTATGCTTTTCTACAGTTCGGAATAGTGATGTAAATGACGATGTTGTTGAAAGTGGACTTGTATTGTTTTGTTTTTTTAAATCGCAATTTATGTTGTCGCCATGATTCTCCATGGCTGGGGATGTGACGTAAAGACTCCTGGGAACAAACGGACGTAATTTATCGGGTATCGGTAAAATGTGTCATTGATTTCACCCTCAAGGCCGGTTACGATTGTGTGAAAACTGAATGAATTAAACCAGGCTAAAGATCCGCGAACTTGAAAACAGATAACAGGGGTAGAGGTAGAACTGATGGGAATGGGGAGAGAGGTGGGAGGGGGGAGGGTAGTTATTTGGCAGGAGAATAATAGAGAGTATGAGATAAATGTTACTCGTAACTTTACATTTCCACTCCTTTGGTTGGGTTTCTACTTCTTTGGTTGAGTTGTCTGTTTCTTTGGGGGTTTTTTTTTCTTTTTTTCCCCAAACCGAGGGATTGATTGTGTTGTAGAACTACATCCTCCTGTATCGGAAATACACTTCAGACAGTATAGTTAGCAAATGTTTGGTTATTTCTCTACTCAAAGTGACAGTGAGTACATTATCGGAAATACACTTCAGACAGTATAGTTAGCAAATGTTTGGTTATTTCTCTACTCAAAGTGACAGGGAGTACATTATCGGAAATACACTTCAGACAGTATAGTTAGCAGATGTTTGGTTATTTCTCTACTCAAAGTGACAGGGAGTACATTATCGGAAATACACTTCAGACAGTATAGTTAGCAAATGTTTGGTTATTTCTCTACTCAAAGTGACAGGGAGTACATTATCGGAAATACACTTCAGACAGTATAGTTAGCAAATGTTTGGTTATTTCTCTACTCAAAGTGACAGGGAGTACATTATCGGAAATACACTTCAGACAGTATAGTTAGCAAATGTTTGGTTATTTCTCTACTCAAAGTGACAGGGAGTACATTATCGGAAATACACTTCAGACAGTATAGTTAGCAGATGTTTGGTTATTTCTCTACTCAAAGTGACAGGGAGTACATTATCGGAAATACACTTCAGACAGTATAGTTAGCAAATGTTTGGTTATTTCTCTACTCAAAGTGACAGGGAGTACATTATCGGAAATACACTTCAGACAGTATAGTTAGCAAATGTTTGGTTATTTCTCTACTCAAAGTGACAGGGAGTACATTATCGGAAATACACTTCAGACAGTATAGTTAGCAAATGTTTGGTTATTTCTCTACTCAAAGTGACAGGGAGTACATTATCGGAAATACACTTCAGACAGTATAGTTAGCAAATGTTTGGTTATTTCTCTACTCAAAGTGACAGGGAGTACATTATCGGAAATACACTTCAGACAGTATAGTTAGCAAATGTTTGGTTATTTCTCTACTCAAAGTGACAGGGAGTACATTATCGGAAATACACTTCAGACAGTATAGTTAGCAAATGTTTGGTTATTTCTCTACTCAAAGTGACAGGGAGTACATTATCGGAAATACACTTCAGACAGTATAGTTAGCAAATGTTTGGTTATTTCTCTACTCAAAGTGACAGAGAGTACATTATCGGAAATACACTTCAGACAGTATAGTTAGCAAATGTTTGGTTATTTCTCTACTCAAAGTGACAGAGAGTACATTATCGGAAATACACTTCAGACAGTATAGTTAGCAAATGTTTGGTTATTTCTCTACTCAAAGTGACAGGGAGTACATTATCGGGAAGAGCCAAGTACACGTTTGTAGAAAAAACAAAAGAACATCTCAGAGTGTAAAAAAGCTTTAAAACAACAACAACAACAAACCAAACAAAACAAATCCCAAATTCACAAAGTGGCGATGTTCTAACTATCCAAAAACTTACTTGGCATTCACATAAACCCTGGAATGAGTCACTATTGAGCCCACAGTTACACTGACAGCTACGTCAGTTGCGTGTTGATTACTTGTACTTTAACTACTTCACAGACTGATCGGGCTTACGACAAAACAAAGGGATGGTATGAAATGAGGGCAAAGTGAGACAATGATTTGGCTAACGTGTTTCACTCCAAAGAAATCCAACGAACATTAGAACGGTCGTTCAGCCCCGAGTAAAAAGCAAGGCAGACAGACAGAGACAATAGGAAGGCCATTAAATAGGCCATAACAGGGAGCCGTTCTTGCACCAAAATAGACAAGTGGGAATAACAATATCCGGACAAAGACAGCAATTTTTCTTCGTTAACGTGGTATTTGCTCATTTTCAAAGGGTCAGGTCTTTGTTTTCACATATTTCAACTATCAACAACAACAACAACAACAACAATAACAACAAAAACAACAACGACGACGACAACGACGACAACAACAATAGCAACGACTTTGGAAGGAGAATATAGACCTTGTTTATGGTATAGGGTCAAAAGAAAAAAAACGTATATTTCAGCCTTTAGTTTACGGCACTTGCAACACAATTAGGTCATACAAGTTCTAAAGATTTCAGGTGTTACAAGAGAGTAGGCAGCACAAAAAAGGAGTTGAGATAAGGACGATAGATGTTTGATAGGAAAGAAGGAGCAGACCTGACCAAAGCACCCGGGAACCACCCACAAAAACAAAGATCCAGAGAGAGAGACAGACAGACAGACAGACAGACAGACAGACAGACAGACAGACAGACAGACAGACGGACAGACAGACGGACAGACAGAGGGGTAGGGGATTGTTGCTCGATGAAAACATCAAACAGTCCGCCTTCTGTATGATAGGAGTCGAATCCAAAACAGCTGAACACCCCCTCCTATCCACCCTACCCACCCCCTGACAAACACACTCACAAAGTCATATTATAGAAAGCGTAACATCTTCCATAATTTTGACCGACGCAATCGAAAAGTTGTGGTGAAACAATGCCAATTATAAAAAGAAGAAAAACGATGTGAACGTTTGTTTGACAAATTCCGAAATCTGATTAGATCATACCAGTTAACGTACTGAGGCGATTTTTGGATGATATCAGGGACCGAACACCGACTGTGATTTCAGAGCGCGGTTGCCAAGTACAAAAATGGAGTTTAAAAATTTGAACGTTTTTTTTTTTTTCAAAACAACATTTCGTTATGTGAAAAAGTGACCCAAAAAAACAACAACCCAACAGAAAACATGAGTCTAACAAGACTGGATGCTCAGACAATTGAAAGAGCCAATCAAAGGAAAAATAAACAGAAGAACAGACAAATCGGCAGACCTGAGGAAAGAACAAGGGTTGAAAAGACGGATAAAAAGCCTGCGCAAACACGGTGAACTGATAGTTATTATAGATGAAGAGGACTAGGAAATGATGAACGGATGGATATTTAGATGAACAAGTCTTATGTTTAGGTGAGGGTTTTTTTACGGCACTTGCAACTCAATAAGGTCATATAAGTATTACACGAGAGTAACAAACACAAAATAAAAGAGGGGGAAATAAAGACGATAGATGTTTAATAGGAAAGAAGAAGCAAACCACATCAGGGCACCCGCCAACCACCCACGAACAGGTCTAAGAAAGGATTGACGGATGGATGAATGCAAAGATAGCTTATATTTTGGGGAATCAGGGATGAAAGGGTAATGGTATATTCTCTTTTTAAGGGAAATGGGAGGGGGGGGGTACCAGGACATGAAAGGACAAAGCAGACAGGAAGGGAGATAGATGAATAAAGAGATCGGTACATTAACGGATCAACACTTCGATGAGAATAAGGGCCGATACATAAATAGGCCGATAAACAGAGACTGGGTGGAAGGGTGGAAGTACAACCAAAAGGCTGCATAAGTGTGTGGGGTGGGGGTGGATGGAACAAGGAAATAACAGTTTCAGTTGGCTAAGGACAGAGAGTACAGGAGAAAGGGTAGATTGAATAAGGAAAGAAAGAAAAAGCAGGCTGATAGTGATAAATGAACGAACAATAAAACGTGAGGAGCTGAAAGAATTGGAGGGTGGACGCTGAATAGACGAACGCAGCAAAACGAAGACAGACAGACAGGCTGACAGGCAGACAGACAGACAGACAGACAGACAGACAGACAGACAGACAGACAGACAGACAGACAGACAGACAGATAGATAAATAGATAGATAGATAGATAGATAGATAGATAGATAGATAGATAGATAGATAGATAGATAGATAGATAGATAGATAGATAGATAGATAAACGCTACAGTGACGTCGGATAATTCAGCACACGCCCAGTACAAAGTAAGACGAAATAATGCAGTTGGGATACAACTCTGATACGA
The DNA here is from genome assembly GCF_000002075.1 of Aplysia californica. Taxonomy (NCBI): domain Eukaryota; kingdom Metazoa; phylum Mollusca; class Gastropoda; order Aplysiida; family Aplysiidae; genus Aplysia; species Aplysia californica. Next base: position 825,055 of record NW_004797403.1, on the reverse strand, counting down.
TCAAGTAGAGCAAGAACCTGTAGAGTAAGGGGGAGGGGAGGGGAGGAGAGGAGGTGGTGGGGGGAATGCGGGTCGTGACTACCTACTGTAAATTCGGTAATAGTATAAAGAGATCACGACTTTTTGCCGACACTCCCATCAAACCGGGATCTGAAGTGGAACGGAAGGCGTTTCGCCGTCGAACGCAGAGGACTCGAGTTCGGTTCCCGTGTGGGTAAAATTTTTATTGAGCATCTCCGTCTTTCGAGTTGACTCGACAGGCAGGGTCCAAAACCGACTCCTTAATGAAATTGGGGCGTAAAACATCAATACATGTATTAAAACACATACACACACACACACACACACACACACACACACACACACACACACACACACACGCACGCACATACACACACACACACACACACACACACATATACACACACATATCAAAACAATGATCACCGGGGAAGAATCAGGAAAACTACATCGCCCCCCCTTCCCCCCGACAAAAAACTACAAACAAACAGTTAAAGCATTCGTCCGTTTACAATTGGAACCATGGTCGCCTGTTGCAAAGTGCAACACATTTATAGTGTAACCATTAAGCTCTTCGCTATTGTTCGTAGAAAATAAACGCGAGTTCGATTCCAACGTTGAGGAGTTTCTTTGATCTTAAACCTAGTGTATCCGTCAACCAATTGGGATGCGGTGTCCCAAAGAGCCAAGGCTTAGCTCTGACAGGCAGATTCGAAGTCCATACCGTTTTTTGAAGGATGCAAAAATTCTGTCCATGGTGGCGCAAAATGTCCGTAGTATAATAATAATATAATATATAATATAATGGAATCCACAAGTTATCATGGCGCTCATGTGACCTTATGCAGTTGCGAGCGCCGTAAAAACTCTACTACAACTAAAACAAGTTATCAGGCGTACAAACGGAGCACCATCCATTGTCGCTCACTGAACCAAAAGTAAACAAGAGTTATTTACCCAATCACGTGCAAAACTCGGCACGCCTTAGATTAATCAAAAAAATATCGTAATCCTCCACACAAGGGAGCCGACAAAAAAATCTGCTTTGACGTCAATATGACGGCTAGATCTCGGAGAAACTGGCACTATAATGTTTGTTTGGTTCTTGTTGTGTTTTTTTTCCCAGTATGTTCACGGATGTTAATAATAAATATCAATTCGAAAAAGAAAGTAGTGTATTTGTGAAATACCATACTAATTTTGTCAACTTTGTTGTCCCGAGGATTTTGTACCAATTAAAAAAGCAGCGCTCGGCTAAAGTAAAGTTATTCGTCTCAAATCAGTTACACGCTCTTTTGAAGAGAAAAAGAGAGACAGACAGACAGAGAGACAGACAGACAGACAGACAGAGACAGAGAGAGAGAGACAGTGACAGAGACAGAGACAGAGAATAAAGATAGGAAATACAACATACTCATGTTGTATAGAACTGTGAACGACGATGTGAGAAAATGACCATGAATAAATTGACAACAAACTGACAACTTTTTCTGTTCATGTTTTTTCCATAGTGCACAATAGATGAACATTGTATTGTAAAATTATGATTTTGTGGAAACCCACCGTGTTCCCTACACACTCTCAGACTATTTTTTTCAAAATTTTAGCAAGAGTTTTACGGCAATTGCAACACAATAAGGTTATAAGGTCATATAAGTGCCGTCTCAGACTAGGGGATCTGCGCTCAACAGAGGTCATAGAAGGCTAATCGCTACCTCAGAATGACAAAGTTCTATCTGACATTTTAGGCCGGTTCGAGTTACTTACTTAGAACATGAGGTCAGAAAACAAATGATGAATGTTCTATCTGCTCTATCAAAATTCTAAGATTATTTGAAGTCGTTTTCAAGATACTCAAAGAATTGCATTTAAAAAAGCTTGACATAATATTGTGAAACGAAATTTTGGACAAATTTAGAACAAAAGTTGGATAGTGTTTGGTACTTACTCACGAGGGACTGTTTCAATTTCTCTAAAAATGTTGGTCATGGCGTTAGAATCAGGCGCTCGTCAATTTTTTTAGGAGAAGGGGGAATCTGTACTTTTCCGACCATAGGATGATTTTTATTCGATTTTTTTTTTTTTTACAGAAACCTTCTCCATCCATTCATGTTAGGGTTAAACTACTGAAAACGGTTTTCTCGTGCCAAAAATGTGTTATTTTGTAAAACAATTACAAGTATTAAACATCGAAAGTCAAAAAACTTTGGCAGCAATTTTCTCGCAATTTTCACGTGTAACTGCAAGTACCCACTGCCTTCTTAAAATACACATATTGTTATATTATGATCTAGGCTTCTGTGCAACATAGATCAATATTTTTTTTTCTAAAAAATTCAAGAAGAATAAGTGAGCTTTAATTTGATAGTAATAAATCCATTATGTCCCAAAACTGACGAGCATCTTTTTTCCACTAGGTTGCAACACTAACTGCAATTGAAGGGCTCAGAAAAATAAGTGGTATATGTCCCATTTTCCAATAAAATAAATAAATACATGTACATGAAAAAAAGGAAAATAAATAAAAGGAAAAAAAGGAAAATAAATAAAAATCAATCAATAAACAAATAAATGAAGAAATAAATTTAAAATAAATAAATAAT
>NW_004797403.1:819838-822331 GCF_000002075.1 Aplysia californica | reverse complement strand
GGGTACTGCTTTAGAGGAAAGTTTAGCGATTAAAACAAATTAATGATCCAGACACTCAAAATGCCTCGGTCAGTCATAGCTCCACATTAAAAGCTCCCATAATTTGTCAGCTAGTGGTGCTAGTCAGGCTGCTAGTGCTAAGGGCAGACAAATTGTATCTTAACTCAACTCCAAAAACTCATGAATTATGCATGGGGAAAAGCGTTGGCACTCAAAATATCGATGAGTTGGGAAAGTATGGGCAATATACCTATTTCTTTTACTTTTTTAGCTGTAAAAGTTTTTAAGTTCCGTGCTGATACTGGATCTAGTATTGGTTACAGTGAGTTTGTTATCTAACAAACAAAAAGGCTATTCTGTTATGAAAATTCTGACGTGGCGTGCGAATTTTTTTTCTGAAGGCATTACCCTTGTGGGTTTGTATAATTGACCTCAACAATGTCTTAGTTAAACTCTTAACTAACCTCGGCACTGCGATCAGTTTTGGAGAAAACTGAACGTTTAATCGTGTTGAAAATTTGAAAGAAACTAGAGATCAAGATAAAAGATGCTAAGCCTGTAAGTTTCCCCACAAAGATCAGAGTGCTTCAAATGTTTTTAAAGGATGACGAATAATATTCCAAAAAACCCCAACAAGAATGAACTAAGAAATGACGATACGTGAGCCTGTCAAGCCTACATAAATACGTTGTAAAGGAAGCTGCCGGTAATAACGTATGGAGCTGGTCTCCGTAATATATTGGTCGGATGAAAATAGAACCTCTGTGTTTCTTATGTCTTTGTAATTGCTATTTTAACATTCACAGATATACTAATTACCACTACAGCATTCTTTACTACATTTACATGAAAATATCAATTTGCGACAGAGCCAGTAAGACTCGAAACAAAATGTTTAATGTTCACTTTGATTCCTTCCAAGAGTACTGGAAGAGTGTTAAATTTGGTTGGCAAGTCTACATTTTGTGCTATACGTGACGGCTCATTTCAACACTGTATTTAGTTTGTTTTGAAGGTTCACCATTTACAGTCATTTAAAATTCGATCTGCGTTGAAAAAAAAAGGCAGTGTCATAAAAATGCACGCTGCTTTAAAAATACTGAAATTGATTATCAGAAATCTCTACGGATCGAAATAGCTGGCGACTATATTATGTTTAGAATTTGAGCGCATAAACCAATGCGCGATAAATTACTAGATATAGGCTACCTGTATTCAACTCACAATGCCGGTTCATAAATGTGAAGTATGCAAATGCAGCAGGAAATCGCATAAAGAACCCCAAGAAATGTCATAGAGCAATTTTCCCTGTCTCTGTCACGTTATTTGTATATTTATATTCCGCAATGTTATACGGCAGAAAAGGAAACGAAAGTTATGGGCGGTTTTTGAAATGTTGAGAATTTATGTCAGAGTTTCGGTGCAAATAGTTGACTTTTTTGTCCCAGCCTTCAAGTTGGAACCTTGTGCGTCACGGTACAGTGATATTAGGCGTTCGTCAATCTTTGGCCATATGGAGTTATTGTATCATCTTAAAGCTGTTTTATTTGTCTTGCTTTTGACGAAAAAAATACCCATCTGCCCTGAATAGAAAACGAGATATTTGCTATTGAATGAGGTGAGTGTTGCCTGGTGTAAAATGTGAAATTAACAATAAAATGGCCACCGAAAGTCGTTGCTTCTAAAGCTTGAATGTCTTTGGAAACCGCAAATGTCTATTTTCTGTGCTTTTGATTAACGTTTCTCAGTACAAGCAACACAGTTATTGTGTCTTTGATGGACATGAAAGTTGCTGCTCTAACTCACACCACACACCCCTCCCCCAATTGTTTCTTCTATAGTTTAAAAGAATATCATGGGCAGGACTTTCAACGTTTTAGATAGCTATTTTAAAGACGAACTAGCGTAATTGCAACTATTCAAATGTATTTTAGCTACTGACGTCGAAGATAGTTCCTGCCAGTGCAAATCGCTATTTTTCCTGGCTCTGAATTATTTAAGGATCTCGATAAGGAGCGAGCAGAGCTAAATGACGATAATGTCGAACTTTACGTGTGTACTTCCTGATTATTTCTGGTTTGTTTTGTTTGTCAATGACAGAACAATAATCAAAAGCTATTTGAGGATGCAGCATTAGTTTTTTTTTTACTAGTTTTAATTTTCTTGGATGTATCAAATGACTGCAGATTCAGAAAAAGACTCTCAGTGCTTCTTGATATTGTTGAGCCTGAAAGTGTACACAAGAGTCTATTGTTTCTAATCTGTGTACAGAAAAGTTGAACACAAATTAGTTTTTTTTTAAACGCCTTGTCCTCGATGGAGTCATGTAGATGGACTATCAAGTTTTCTCAATATTCACCCAACTACCCACCTGCCCACCCAACCATGCATCCACCCAGCAGTCAATGTATTTATCCATCCATCCATCCATCCATCCATCCATCCATCCATCCATCCACCCATCCATCCATCCATCCATCCATCCATCCATCC
>NW_004797403.1:814839-817585 GCF_000002075.1 Aplysia californica | reverse complement strand
AGAGAGAGAGAGAGAGAGAGAGAGAAACACACAATATATCTTATTTTCTATTATTTTGATATTTTGCAGAGGTGACGCTTGGCGCTCTGACATCTAGAGAATAACACATTTCGACAGAACGTAAACGGTGCTGCCATTATGAGATCGATAACATTTCCGCAAACCTACACATCTACAAAGCACTTTTGCTTCTCATAGCCCTAGGGTGAATGCTCGAGGAAAAACGAAGATAACTGCTAGTTCTGGTTGCGTAGCAGCCACAGCAGTCTTTCAATTGGCTTTTTTGAAGCAAATCCTGGCAAAACGCAGTGCAAAAAGTGAAAATACAAGCAGGCCTAGTCAAGCACTGTTGCCTACTCAAGAGATCGCTCTTTTATAAACATGACCTCCGACATCGTCGTTCAGTTTAATTGATATCGCCATTAGACTGATAAAGACATATTGTTCCTTTTCTTAATAATTACTTTTTAGAAAGCCTCTGCTCATTCTTTGTATTATGTAAGATATACGTGACTCTAAATATAGAGTCAAACAGGGTGGTGGGTTAAGGAAAAATCCACAAATTGAATTGAGCTGCGGACGCTATCCTGGTAAATGCTTAAGATATAGCCTTATGCAAGTATTTCAAGAATTAATATTGTTTCCTCTCCGACGAACTCCATTGGAGCTAGCCATGCAAAAGGCTCACTAGACGAGAATAAACTAATACGGTCTTTAATTATAATAAATAGCATTTGAAAAGCTCATGTCCTCGCTGAACAGCGAGCAATAATTTCTTTCCAATCTACATTATTACGCCAACAGACCCTCCATCGAACATTCAGAAACATTCTCGACTTCCCGTGAAGCACACAGTGCGAGAAGACAATTAAATTTCCAAACTCTAACAAACTGACAAGATCTTTCCATGTTTAATTGCCAGGTACTAATTCCCACCTGGGTGAAGTATGGGAAATCCGTGCAGAGTGTTTTCCCCAGGGTCACAACATCGGGCCTCTGACGGGATTTGTACACACGACCTTTAGGTTGCGAGCCCTATAACTTAACCATTAGACCAACACCATCTATCTTTGTTGTGGGGCTATCATCTAATTACATTTTCTTTTGTGTAATTAAGCCAAACGTGCTATTTAACCCCCCAAAATACTGAATGAAATCTTTGAACTACTATTTCAGTGCCGCCATCTTCTGCGCTTGGTCGCCCATCAGACGGAACCCAACCATGGATAGCCTGTTGGTACAGAAACCATCTATGTTTAGATGCTGTTTTAGCCTCTTTCTCCAACGATTTTCAATTCAGAAGTACAAGACAAAGAATGTGGCGTCTCAAAGAAAGCTCTTTTTCGCTTAGCAATCATGTTCTCAACCACTAACCGTGTCACCGTGACGGCTTCAGCTATTTGTAACCTTCAAGTACTTTTCCCTCCGTAAGAGGATCATGTTGCAGAGTTGGAGATCGAAGCAAAGATGGTTATGTGGAGCGGTTATAACCTTCAGCAACGTCTGAGGTCAATACTCGAGGATCTGGGTGTGACGTCTTTAAGTAGGGAGAACTTCCCTGCGCTATTGATTCAACATCCTCACGACCTGTCTAAGATAATAGCTCTGAAAGTCGGGGAGAAGAAACATAGTCATGTAGTGCATTCCAACTACCTGTATGTAACTTTTCTTTTTTAAAGCCTTTGTGCGTGTTTACTGTCCGTCCTAAACGCTAGTCAGACCAGAGAGGTCAGACTGTTTAGAAGCGGCCTAGACATTGTGAAGGTTCAGGTGGTCTAATATGGCGGGACCGGATTCCAGGTCTACCGATTGGTACGAAAGAGAGATGGGCAATGGAGGTCTCGTGGCCTAGACGTACGGTGTTGGCTCTTTTTCGATAGGTTGCGGGTACCAAACCTGACAGCGACGAAAAACGTTTCTTCTTTAAATGTGGTTCCTTTTACTTCATTTCTTGTTCTCTAGTATTAGTGATGTTCTGTCCTCATTTTTCTTCTCCACTTTCTGCCCCCTCTCAACTCTAGGATTCTCTCTTCTTTATTACTGACTTTTTCTACAGCTATTTCTTGTTCCTTCTTACTGCTGTAGTTTTTCAGCCACACCCCTGATCTTAGAGTATTTAATATCTAACACCTATCCTTCTCGGATAAGGGTTAAAATCACGGAGGTCCCGTTGTCAAGTTGCGCGCGTTAAAAATTCCTTGGTGATCCTAACATCGATAAGTATAGGCTTCGGCCATCACCAGGGCAAAAATCAAAATTAATTCTTACCGAGACTGAAAATATCAGTAAAAAAAGAAAGTAAAGAAAGCCAGTATAAAAATGTATAGAGTATTTTCAAAAGCCAGTATAAAAATGTATAGAGTATCTTCAAAAACGGAATGCAGCTGTGAAGGCAATGGCCCCTACTAAATAGGAACAGCGGTACCGTACGTAAGAATCAGTTTTAGACAGGTTGAAGAACCCGCAGTTGACTGCCCTTGAGATCTAGCAGGGGAACACAAAGAGGACAAAGAAGAAAGAGATGGGCAAAAAATAAAAGCAGAATACGGACTAAAGTTGGTACCCTTTTACCCAGATAAGTTTAAGAGGCATCTATCGTGTCACGGAGCGGCCGTACACAGAAGATCTGAGTTCGATTCCCATGTGGGAAGAATTTTCGTCCAGTACCTGTTACCTCAGCATGTTATTATTATAGTGACATTTTTTATATTTCTGTTTAGTCCTTATTGTTATTATTATTATTATT
>NW_004797403.1:812177-813956 GCF_000002075.1 Aplysia californica | reverse complement strand
AGGGGGGGAAGGGTGGGGTGAGGACTTCAATCTGCTAATCTCTTTGGCAACATTAAAATCAACTCCCTTTCACAAAGCCAGGAATTGTAGAAAAATATTGAGAAACATCGTTATTGATGACAAAATTGATCACTTTAGATAAACACTATGAGGTCTACCCTCGCCAGCTGTTAATTAAATGGGTCAAAAAACATAGTTGTCAACGATCCTGAACACTGAATAATTACACAGCTGCTGGGTAGCTGAGGTACGATAGAATTATCAATTAATCTTCGGAACAATCGTGAGATCCGAGGAGCGTGTTTTTCGACCCGTAAACACAGTTTGACAACTTCATGATTATCACAAGACAAAAGGGGAAAACCGGAGGCGGCTCGTGGGGCTAAAAAGTGGGCGTGCACAATTAATTAAGCTATCACAGGCTGAAGATAGTCAAGGGCATAGTAAATGGGATAGTGTATAGTTTTAGGATCTTTGGGTTGGTGAGGGAGGAGCTCGTGCTTTTATTTTCATTCGTTTTACTTGTCACTTTGATTTCTAGAACTAAATCTCTTTGTTAGCTTAACATCCTGCATTAGAACTGAACACCCAAGTAATAACTTTCACCACTCCACAACAAAACCATTCAAAGACACAACTCATAGGACGGTGACTTCAGTATGTTACGTTCACCTCCCTCAAGTTCCCGGTCACAGAGTCACTTAAAATAGCCTAGTGGCAAGACAATGAACCAATCAGAATTCACTTGAGCACTCTGCTGGATTGCTCCGGGGCTCAGATAATTTTGACATAGAATAGTGTACAGTATATGGCGTTTATTTTTAGACTGCCTTCTGTGGGCTATATTGCGGCTCTATTCGGCAGGAGCACATTTGAGATGTGCCGACTTATTAATATTAATGTACCGCCAAACTCGCTACGAGTGTCGTCATCGCTTGGGTTATCCCAAAGAGCGATTTATAGGTCAGGTTACCACTGTTGAATCTCCTATTACGTTTAGTTAGAGCGCGTAGGCTTTGGCATGGCATAGTACATGTAGATGTTTTACGGCACTGTAGACTCAGAAATGACAGTTACAGAGCCAGCAAGGCCTTTGTTTTGATATAATATTTGACTAGTGTTTGTTTCTGGCGTCTTTTATTTTATTATTGTGGGTGCTTTACGTAAAAGAACAATTTAAAAAATTTGGGCGGCACTGCACAACCGTGCTCTATGGACTAACCGCGCCTGGGGAAAACATATGTTGTGCTATAACATGGCAACAGTTTCTTTTCTAAACAACTTCAAAGAGACGCAAATGTTTTATAATAAACTCAATTCACGGCAAAAACAAGTTTAAAAAGTACGGCTCAGTATGATGAATGTACCTCCAGCACACCAAAAAAATGGACAGTTCATTATACTCAATTTCTCGCCAAAATATGCGAGGTTGTAAAGTCAATGAAAAATACCCCAAACGTGTTTGGACATAAAGTTTTAGTAACAAATTATGATACGCCGACAGCAATTAATGTAGCCTACTTCTCCAAACATTAAGCTAACCAAAACTAGGTACACCTCTTCACTACACACACCTCACCCCTGCATACGCTCTTTCCCACTCAAACACGCACACACAAACACGCATACACACATTCACACACTGACAGACAGACAGACAGACAGACAGACAGACAAGACAGACAAGACAGGCAGACAAGACAGACAGACAGACAGACAGACAGACAGACAGATAGACAGACGGACAGACGCGAACTCAACTCATTCCCTCCCTATACA
>NW_004797403.1:809859-811299 GCF_000002075.1 Aplysia californica | reverse complement strand
GCAGAGTATGTTCCAGCAAAAATTGGTTGGCGCACATATGACCTTATTATGCAGTTGCGAGCGCCGTAAAACTTCTACTGAAAAGCGGAGATACTCCATAAAATGCTGTCTGTGTGGGGATACTCGATAAAATCTTCTATCAAATTTAGTGAGATGCTCGATAAAACTCTTCTTTTTGTGAGATACTGGATAAAATGTGCAGCGACGCAAGAAAATCCTTCACAAAGTTCAAAATGTCCATGTTGAGATATGCAAATAATATTCTGACAAAGGGCACCTTACTAAGAAATGTACATGTTATTTCATGACAATAATTTCAACCGTTCAGAAGTTATCTCCATTTGAATGATGTAAGGTAAGAAAGTAACATGCGGCTGAGAAAGTGCCAATTACAGTCAAAGATGGTCATTTAGATCAGGGTCAGGAAAACAAAAATAAACATGTTATTTTGTTTGTTTTAGTAGAGGTTTTACGGCGCTCGCAACTGCATAAGGTCATATGAGCGAAAACATGTTAGTACACTGATTTCGCCGACAGTTTTAAAAAAATAGAAAACGATTCAAAAGATGCATAGTGTTAAGTTTAATTTTCTAGCATAACCTCTTCCTCTTCCATTTGACTAATTAGTTTAATTTAAACGTACATATCGAGGAACCCCTCCCCCCCCCAAAAAAAAAAAACTCGCGCGCCGAGGTTCCTCCACACAAATCAAATGTTCTATTTGTGTGATACTCGATAAATTGTTCTATTTTGTGAGATACTCAGAAAAATGTTCTATTTGTGAGATATTTGAAAAGAGTTCTATATTGGTAGATAAAGTTTAATTTTGCGAGATTGATATACTCCATAAAATGTTTCACTTTGTGATATATTCCATAAAATGGTTCGTTTTGCAAGATACCCAATAAAATTATAGTTCATTTGTGAGATATGCAATATGTTACATTTGTGGATGTGTTAAAATATCGTTTTACTTCTGGAAACACAGCGCACGCCTTTTGAGTGTAAGCCAAGCTTTAATTTTAACAAGGAAAGATTGTGTTAATAGACACTCCCACTATCCATGTTGTGATGCCGTATTAGCTTCTTTCTCTTCGATCGTGTAAGACGAGGAACACTCCATGAAACTATGCATGCTGACGACCAACTTCTGACTGGAAGTCTGAGCGGCGTGTTCCCTATTACCACTATTATTATTACTGTTGTTGTTGTAGTAGTTATTATTATTATTATTATTGTTATTATTACTAACGTCAACAACAACAACTATTACTATTACTAATAACAATAACATATTATTAAGATGATGGCGATAATTTTACTTTTTTAAAAGTAAACCGTAAAGTAAAAGTAAAAGTATCGTCATCATTATAATAAATGCTATTGTTAGTAGTAGTAGTAGTAGTAGTAGTAGTAGTAGTAGTAGTAGTAGTAGTAGTA
>NW_004797403.1:803681-805749 GCF_000002075.1 Aplysia californica | reverse complement strand
CTCTCTCTCTCTCTCTCTCTCTCTCTCATTTTTTCTTTCTTTCTTTCTCAGTGTAACCCATTCTGTGTGTGTAGATGTGCGTGTAAAGTATCTGTTTTCATGGTTTTTAAAAAAAGAATTTATTATAGCCACCGTCAGTTATCTTGATATCGATTTATGTTCTTTGTAGGCCTACTACTAGTGCCGGTGATTAGGTTTTTGTTGTTGCTGTTGTCGTTGTTGTAGTGATATAGCTGTTGCTGTTGTTGTTGTTGTTGTTGTTGTTGTTGTTGTTGTTGAACTTGTAGTTGCCCATTTGTCTTGTCCTTCCCTCTTCTCTCCCCCCCCCTTCCCCCCTCCTTTTCTTCATTTTTTTCTCCTCCTATCTATATATATACATGTACACAAGCACACTCACACGGATTTAAAGAAAAATAAACTAGTGAGAGGGCTGTGCCTGTAGTACAGAGACCAGTCTTGAAATTCTCTGGGAAGTCTGTGATAAAGTAAGGCGCATATCACCAGCAACATCCTGCTTGTTCCTTGCTTTTGTCTTGAGTTGGACAAGGGTAGAAAATACACTTTCTCAAAAGTGAGTCGAGGCAAATGGGACAATGACTCAAAGTGCTGTTTCGCTGACCTGAGAGTATGAATCCAGGAGTGAACACCAAAACTGTGCAAGAGATTTCTCAAGAAACGTGTTGCGTGCTGACAAATCATGTCTGAATTCCAAAAGCTCGTCTTGAATTTCATCTGCAATGACAGTGATGTCTAGTCCAGAAGTGAAAGGGTTTCTCACAAAAGCTTCTTCACCACAGTCAAGGTCAGGACATAGTTCTTGAACTCATCTTCAAGTGATTTCAAATGTATAGCAATGTCAACTTGACGATCAGAAGACAAGGTGTCCTCTGGATTTAACAGCTGTGAAATGTTGGTAAACATAGCAATGTTTCCTTTGTAACTTTCCGGTACCAACTTTTGAAAGAAAGCCACTCAGAACGCCTTTAAACTGTACAAAGTGTGTCTGTTGACCTTGAAGTTTCAAGTTGAGTTTGTTGAGGTAGTCAAACATATCAGACATATAATAGGCAAGTCTTTTGATCCAAAAATCATTTGAGAAGTGCCTGCTGAGCTCATCTTTTCTTTGCACTTCCAGGAAGAACTTGATCTCCTCTCTCAGCTCGAAGACCCGACATACAACGTTTCCTTTCGATAACCATCGAACTTGAGTGTAGAAAAGCAGTGTTTTAAGATCTGCAGTCAGAACAGAGTTCCTCGAAGAGTCGTTTATATAAGGGGGGGGGGGGCTGTGTTTCACATAGTTGACAACCTTAACAGTCGATTCCAACGTTTCTTTCAAAGTGGGGTTTTCCGAGCTAGTGCATATTTATGTATCATGCAGTAAATGCCTTTTGCATGTGGTGCTTTATATATATAAGAGTCTCTGCTTAGTTCTATACCAGGGCCTAGGCACACACAAATTAAACTCGTGCGAGAAAGGTCTGGATGAAAATAGGCATGACTACCACCACCACCCCCCTTTGATCACCTTCTCCGGAGCTAGCACTCATGTAGATCGTCATAAATGAGGCTTCAATGTATTGTGCGTTGGCCTATGGCTAGGCTATATTGTACAATGAAACAAAAGAAAGCACTGCAGCAAGCCAAACCTAAAACAGGCCCTCATGAATGGGAAGGACAAACTGATGTAGCCTTGATGATTCTCTGGCCGTGTTTAGAAGCTCAGGTGTTCACCTTTTTTCTTATCTCAGCTAATTGAACGGGGAACCGTATTTTGAAAATTGCCAAGGAAATTTTTAAAAAGTAGAGGGTCATTTAAGCACAAAATCCTCAATGATCTCGCGACCCCCAAGAATGGTCACGCGACCCACGTTTGAGAACCCCTGGGTCTAAGCACTCCGCTGACCAGGACTTCTCTCTCTCTCTCCCTCTCTCTCTCTCTCTCTCTCTCTCTCTCTCTCTCTCTCTCTCTCTCTCTTTATCTATCTATCTATCTCTCTCTCTTCCCCCTCTCTCTCCCTCTTTCTCTCTCTCATTCCTCCCTGGCTCGCTCTCTCTCTCTTTCTTT
>NW_004797403.1:800775-802669 GCF_000002075.1 Aplysia californica | reverse complement strand
TTGTGTGTGTGTGTGTGTGTGTGTGTGTGTGTGTGTGTGTTTGTGTGTGGGTGTGTGTTTATGTGTGTGCGTGCGCGTTTGTCCGTTGTTCAATTTATCAAATTATCGTTAGTCTGCCTATTTACTGCAATAATGTATCCCAATCTGTCTGGGCTGGACCTGACTGCCAGTGTCTAATCAGCCAAATGATCTAAATAAGGCCAGTGGAAAGTATCTAATTTACGCTAGATCACCTTAGAGGCTAGCCGTTTCGATCTAGTCTGCAATCAGGGCCTTCCCAATTTGAGTGGGATATAACATCCCAGTAGGCAGACAGAGATACTAGTTATAATACCCCCCCTCCACATACACACACACACACACACACACACACACACACACACACACACACACACACACACACACACACACACAGAAACATGATAAAGGAACAGATTTCACGTCTCCTGTAACCAAGGGCGACCGAGGGGTTATCCATTACTTCCCATAATCTATGCCCTTTCAGTCCGTTGAAATGTTCCGTGATATGACAGAGTACAACTATATGTAAGAGAAACAATCCACCCTTCCTCTATATCTCTCAATTGATCAACATCAAGTGCCGTATCTGCGGCAGACATCGACGATCATGGTTCTTCATTCATTTCTTTGCTCGGATGCTCTTTAAAAGCGATTTTACCCTAATCTTTCTCTGTTACCCGTTTGTTTGGGTTCAAACTCCAAATAGGTTGCTCTAAGCCTACCCCTGTCCCGTTTGCCTTCACTTTCGCCCGTGTGAGCTAGATGTTCAAGACCTTTATGCTCATTTAAGTGTCCCCAAAACTGCATGATTTTTGTCTTTTTCTGGTTGTTGTTTTTTTAATCAGTGAGCGTCTGACGCGGGCTTCTTCAACTACCATGTCATTAAAATGTCATGTCTTTTCCTTCCACGATATTCTCAGCAGTCTCCTGAGAAACCAGATTTCTGTTGCGTCTATTTTATTTTCACTGTCTTTAGTGATAGTCCAGTATTCACAGCTATATAGACGGGTTGACCATGTCATTTGATAACAAATTTATTTTTTTTAAATAGCTCAAGACGACAGGAAAATTATATTGTCCAGTTTTTTTAAAGTTTTTTTTAAAAGGGGGGTTGGGGGTATTATAGATTTCTATATGACACTGAATCTGTCGGAAAAGAAACCCAAGTAGCATTTCAGGACCGATAAAAAAGATCGAAAGTTCCCAATATTCGAATCTCGAATTTTCTATATGCAGCCAATTACAACGCAACAGCTCTATAGGTATTGGCAGATTTACTCTGAAATAGTAGACATTCTCAAAAAGAAGGAAATGGCTTTTTGCTTTTTCGGAAACCAGACGCTTTCATAATCATAATGCCCTTACTTTTTCCATCACAATCATTTATCGTTTTACCTTGGCCCACATACTTTGAGAAAGGTGAACGGTGAAGAAAATTGGCCACAGGTAAGAGCGCTTGTCCGTTATGGCAAAAAGCTAAGCGGTCATCAATACAGTTAATGAACGATTAACGACCTGTTAGAGAAAGGCTTTTTTGTGTGAGAGTGAGAGTGACGGAGCCGCTGAATGCCGGTCGATGACCCACCGAAAGCTACTTTTGTCTAAGAGTCTGTACGTGTGGCTGCACAGCTCAATGGAAGACAGGGCTAGATTTACCGTACGTTATTATTTAGCAGAGTACCAGAGCACATGAAGGTTCAAGGAGTCTCAAACTGTGAGTTATTTTTTCTCACGTCGGGAGTGGGTGAGGGAGTGGTGGGCACAGCATAGTCTTCATTTTTTGATGATGATGATGATGATGATGATGATGATGATGATGATGATGATGATGATGATGATGATGATGATGATGATGATGATGATGATGATGGTG
>NW_004797403.1:798751-800284 GCF_000002075.1 Aplysia californica | reverse complement strand
ACACACACACACACACACACACACACACACACACTTACATACTTACACAATCAATTTTATAAACCCTTAGTTACTCATGCACGTGCACACTCAACTAAACACATGTACGATCAAGATAAAATTAGTGTGTACACCATTCGGATTCAGACGGCCTATTTATGAAACGAAACAAGCAAAGAAAACAACAACAAAAAACCCCACCCCAAAGGCTTAGTCCTAAAACTATTATAATGTAACACTTATACTAAAGTGAATAGCTTCATGTCCCAAAAGGTTCTCAGCAAAAAAAGTAAGGCCGTGTTAAGTATTAACGCTGAAATTATTAGAACAGAATAGGTACTCAAATGATGCAACAAATAATCTTTTAAAGTAACGAAAAGAATGCATTCACACTGAAAGATATACGATATAAAAACTGTATAAGACGATAGTTTTTTAAGGCGTAAATAAGAGAACAGGAAATAAGAGAAAGAATCAAAGACAGAATAACGCGGTAACTTAAGCCATGAGACAAGTAAGGAATCTGACAGCAAATCACCGACCAAACAGAAGAAAGAAACAAACAAAGAATAGCAGGGATATGACAAAAATAAGCGTATTGATCGCTAGTGGTTATGAAGTAGCCCTTCAACACAAAACTGCTACCGACATTCACGCTGTTCATGCGTGGAGAAAGAAAAAAGAGACGTAGATTCCAGAACATGCAAAATAGATATTGACTCAGAATGACAAATTGGTTCTGGGGATGACACGTTCTTTTTTGTGGGTTTTTATTTTTACGCTGACTCAAAAATTCCACCCAGAAACCATTGATCCTTATACGGGTGCCCACTACGGATGGGATCGCCTCAAAAACAAACGTGTTTGTTTTCAGTTTCAGGCGATCGAGTCGGGCGATCGGCCCGATCCAGCTGTAGTGGGCACCCCATATTATGCAGGCACTACCACCATTAAAAGAAAACATGTCAATGCTTTTAATATCCACACAACATGGCCTTACAAAATTCTTTTAAAATTATTTAGATCTAAAATAAACGCTGCGTGTCGCTGAGTCTTTACAAAAACGTGCTGTTGTATTGCGCATCCCGGTTGTTTAAGTGATGTCGCTAGAGCTAACGATGAGGAGTTCCGATTTGTTCTCTGGTCTAGCTTGTGAACGCAAATTGATGGAGGGTGCTAACGATTTTCTCTTGTTCTTTTGCGTCAGAGACTTCAACGAGCTAAAGCCCTCCCCTCCCGACCCCCGACCCTTCCCATTCCCCATTTCTCGCCAAGAATAACCTGCTCAGGCTTCCCAGAAATGTGTTATCTCTTCCATTATTCAATCAACAAGTGACACATGGATAATCGTGCTTTATTTCCCTGCAAAAACACTTGTGTCTAGTATACTTGAAGGTTCTTTACCTCATTCAAGAATGACAAGCAAGGGGCTCGTATAAGAGTCTTCTTAAAATTTTGTTAAAACAACCAAGCGTTATATCAATTGTGAAAGAAAAAAATAATGTATAAAAAACATTTTACGGTAAAAATAAA
>NW_004797403.1:797077-798357 GCF_000002075.1 Aplysia californica | reverse complement strand
GGAGAGAGAGAGAGAGAGAGAGAGAGAGAGAGAGAGAGAGAGAGAGAGATCTAATTTAGCAATAATGGCACGGTGTTCAAAGAATTGATGTTAATAGCCATGCAGGTAATACATACAGCTAAATATTAGCAAAATTTCGTTGAAAAAAGAAAGAAATAATATGGATTGTTGTGGCTTATTATGCTTATTTAGAAATAATGGTGTTAAAGAGTTGATGTAAATAACCATGTAGGTAAATATAGCTAGGTAGTAGTGATGAGAAAAGTTTAGATTAAAAAAAGAGTAACTAAAATTTATTTTTTTTAACAACAGTATGCGCCCGAAATACGTTGGTAATGAACAAGCTATTCCCAAATCCGTTAATTCAAATAAACTCTTCATAACAGTGATAGCAGCTCTTAACATTTAATGGCCCTGAAAAAGAACCCAGGGGACAATTTGAATGTTACTGCTGCCTTTAATTTATTCAAAACAGAGTTTTGTATAACAATAATTTTGAAACAAAGTATGCTTCAATTTCGCTTCTTCCATCCGTGTCAATATTTTAGATACTGTAACCGCACAGGCAGTTCCCTAAGGGCGCGCGCATGCGTTGAAAAAGTGCAAGACAATTAACAGAATGACAAAGTTTTCTGCAGCTGCAAGCTGCACTCAGTTTATTTGTCACTTCGGATCGAAAACAGTAATTTCCAGTTGTTTACGAAATAAACTATTCAATTCCAAGGATTAAATTTGGATATATATTCATCTGTGTTTAGAAAACCAAGCAGTGGAACCGGAGGTAACTGAAACAACTACCGGTCTATAGTTTTTAAATTGTTAGAATGGATTGATAAATTTAAAGAAACAAACTGACAGATAAACAAACAAACTGACAGATAAACAAACAAACTGACAGATAAACAAACAAACAAACTAAAGAACAAACAAAAGCCTAACATCATGCAGGTGAGATTATATTACACATAATTTGACTTGCCTCGCGAAAAAAAAAATGTCCCTGGTGGGAAACGAGGATCTACCGCTGATTTTTCATTATTGGCATTTTGAAGTTGACATTTCTTTACTTTGGGTTGATTTCTAATTAAATGGTGCACTCTAAACTTTCCGGATGGGCTGTTTACTGACTTCTCTGAGACTCCTTCCCTTGTTGGCTGCACAACCTTGTGTAATGGTTGAGCGGGTGTGGTAAACGCTGAAGATCTATCCAATCTATGCAATTCTATTCTTCTAAAAAGTGTGTCTTCGGGTTTCATTATTATTGTTATTGTTATAATAAT
>NW_004797403.1:795207-796685 GCF_000002075.1 Aplysia californica | reverse complement strand
GAAAGGGAGTGCAAACCATGGATGTTTCCATGCCAAAATTAAAGGAGAACCCTCTTGTTTTCAAATGATTTTTTTTAAGCATGTGGTTGCTAATTACAATAAATGTTACCCATTATTTAATTTTCTGAGGTAACGGTATTTTAATCGTTTTCGTGGTTAACAGAATTTCAAGCAAAAGTTAAGAATTGTGTTTTACCTGATACTCAGAATGTTATTTTACCTGATACTTTTCTTTTTCTCAGTTAGTTCAGCATAGCGGAGACAGAAGCATACGACACGCTGGTACGTCTTTTATTATTCTCTTTGTTTGTTCGTCTCTTTTTTTTTCTTTTTTTTTGCATTAAACTTTTAGGGGATTGGGGGGGGGGTGGTTGAAAGTGTGTGTGTGTACGTGGGGAGTGGGAGGTGGATTGAAGCTTCCCGAGTGAATGTAAGTCGAAAGGGCGTGAGGTTCTGACCAATAAACGGCTTCACATTCAATAATAATTTAACACTAAATGCAATTCGAGTTTGTCTTTTAAGGATAAACGCGCACTGCTTTGATATCTCTATGTAAAGTGTAATGTTTCTAATTCGAAATATTATTATCTAACAAAATCAGGTTAAATCCGCAAACAATTTGTACAAAAATACATGGGGTTACCCCTTGGACGCCTACAATTAAAGAAAGAAAATATCAAATTACTTAATGTTGCTAAATAAGTTATAAGCATTTTTTTTAATGCATCGACCAGAAACAAAAATATGTGCCGACGTCATTGTGACAGTGCATAAGAATAGGACGGGTGTTAGTGGAATTCCAGGTCAATACTAATGCGTAGGTTTGGACGCTATTTCCTTGAGCACCGATTAGGTGAAACCATGCATCTGAATACTTTGACATTTAGACAGAAACTCACTTCGTTGAGCCTAGAGCTGTGTAAGTGCTCGCACCCACAGAGTGTCATCTACTTCTCCAGCACTCTGCATGACGTCACTCCGAAAAACGTAACGTCAGCAAGATATTACAAAACTAGATCTAATCCTGCGTATGGTTTCGATTGTTCCCATTACACACACAATGTGATAATCAGAGAAGCGTTTTCAGATAGTGGTGAGAGTTGAAACGGAAGTTGAAGCAAGGACAAATCTCCGTGTTTCTCCTGGGTAAAGTACAATGTACGAACGTAGAACATCCTAACAATTTTTAAAAAAAGATAAAACAACAAAAACAAAAACAGCAACAACACCAAGTATCAACATCAACATAAGAACAACAGCAACAACAACAGTAACAGCAACAGCGGTAACAGCATCAACATCATGATCATCAGCAGCAGCAATAACAACAACAACAACAACAACAACAACAACAACATTGACAACAAAATCAACAACCACAACAACGACTCTAATTTTATGACAACTATAGCGTTGAAATGTTAGCTTATATTTAAGAATAGTGTGTGAGTGTGTGTGTGTGTGTGTGTGTGTGTGTG
>NW_004797403.1:793061-794284 GCF_000002075.1 Aplysia californica | reverse complement strand
TCTTCTTCTTCTTCTTCTTCTTCTTCTTCTTCTTCTTCTTCTTCTTCTTCTTCTTCTTCTTCTTCTTCTTCTTCTTCTTCTTCTTCTTCTAATACGAATCAACTTTCCATGACTTTTTTCAGTTCACCACAGTTACCCTAAACGTTTTGGCTGATTTGTGAGTCTCCAGTTCACGATACGTTTCTTCTCTTTGGTAATCCTTCTGAGCCCCTTTAATGTCCTGTTTAGAGAAACAGCAACAAAAAAAGATGATGCTGAATCATATGAGTATATGTGTATGATAATTTCTCTTGTAATTTCTTGAATGAGACATAATTGCAGATCCTTTCCTGAATGAGACCGTAATGAAAACCGTTTAACCTTTTCACGTGAACGAGCGTATGAGTTTGTGAGTTGCTGAATCTTGTTCTTTACCTTTCAACCAACAAAACCCTTCATCACGTGCCACGTTGACGAAAATGTAATTGCAAACCTTTCTGAAAAATACATTTTTTAATTACATGATTAGGAGAGAGGCTTTCTCGACCCTGCCTGACAGGGCCAATGCAGACGGGGAGGGATACAACATCCAGGCTGACCGATGATGCAGATATTCGTTCGCTTTTAAGGACAAGCGGGCTAACCCAGATTTCAAGGGTTTCCAGAAATCTTGACCTACACCAAAAGAGGGCATTGCTCTACCTACAGGAGAAGTTTGGTTTTATTGGTATTTATATGTGTTTAGTCATACAAAAAAACCCTCCTTGTCTTTTAAAGAAACTGAACAAGGGTCCAACTTTACCTACAATTTTTTCAGAACAGCGTTTTTTGGGATAGCTCCCTTATGCCTTAAAGCGACCATTTGAGAGAGCCTAGAGGTGCCTCTTCGGCGCTGCCTGTCAGAGCCAACACAGTCCCAGTGTGATACATCTCCCTAAAAAGACGTAGATTCTCGATAATTGAACTCATGTTGTCTACGTGCCAAGGCAAAGTGCCTGACAGCTTGATCTACGCCATAGAGGACTAGATGTGAGCCAAGTTGACTGACTCTCGCTAATAGCATTTGTGAGGACGGACAGAACGCGATCGGACAAAGTAGTAGGGTCGTAGGTGAGAGGGCATGACTTATCGGTCATAGCACGCAAGAAACAAACAAACGAAGTTGCTGCCCCCAGCGTGATACCTCGATCCCGCTGACGTGGGAAACTCCCCCCTTCCTCTAATTTCGTTGCCAGCCAGCCAGC
>NW_004797403.1:789366-790725 GCF_000002075.1 Aplysia californica | reverse complement strand
CTATAAACATGTATGGAAAAACTGCAAGGCGGGAAGTGGAGAGTGGTCGTTTATACAGGTGATCGTCTTGTACAGGTGGCCACCAGAGCAAGTTCCACTGTATTATACAGGGTGAAAATCCTTTCCACTTTCGGAAACTGATGGTTTCAAGGAAGCACTAACCACGGAGTGCTGAAAGGTCACACCTGAAACTTCAAGCGTATAAAGGACAGCTTTGTTGAGAGTCAATGCTTGTCATGTTCTATTACCGAGGGAATTCAGTTTTAGCATTTATTATAGACCTATAAAAATCTGCCAAGCTGGGTTTTTTAGAATGAAAACCAGGACAGACGGTGACTTCTGGGACACCCTCTATTAAAATCATACTACCTTTGTTCCTCGGTTTCTAAAATCAGAGTTATGGCGTGAGGCGATGACAAAACAGGATAGTTTGAAGCATTTTACACAAGACCGACCCACGATATTTTCAGAAATTAGGATCATCCATGCTTAACAAAAAAGACGGAAGCCTTCATCCACGTGGCGTATGAATGAAACAAAAAGCCCACAAAATAAAACGAAGAGCAAACAAGAAAAAAAAAGCATAATAATAATCTGGCCAACTGGTTTCTGTTGCAGGGTAGATAACCCAAGTTATTCAGCAACAACAAATAGTTATACCTTATTTCCCTCCCCTGTTTCTGCTTCGTGAACACTTTTCATGGAAAGTTGCTGGTTATATTATGTTACGCCTTTACTGAAACAGTTTAAATATTTCTGGGGATGCCTGCCTCGCTCCCCCTTGCTAGGACCAAAATGAGTTGCTTGTGCAGCATCCCAAGCATAGTAGACTGATGTTTTCGATAAATTAGCAATGTATTCCCTACCCGGTAGTAAATGGTTACGTTGATTATGCCCCTTTGTCTGAGTCATTTGGTCGCTTTTCAGGACAAGCGGACAAGCCCAGATTTCGGGGTTTTCCACAAATCTTGACCAACACCAAAAAATGGAAATTGCCCAACCTATAGGAGAAGTTTTGTTGTTGTTGTTGTTTTGTTTTGTTTTGTGTGTATATTTGTTTGACTATAGAGAAAACTCTCCTTGTCTTTTAAAAAAACTGAACAAGGGGCAAAAACTTTACTTTCAATTTTCTCAAAAAGGCTTTTTTCGGGAAAGCCCCCTTGTGCTTAAATGCGACCATTTGAGAGCCGGGCCTCTTCGGCGCTGTCTGTCTGGGCCAAAACTGTCGTAGCGGGATACATCTCCCTAAAAAGACGTAGATTCTCGATAAAACTGTCTCCTCTTTGCAGGACTCGAACTCACGTCTTTCGCTTGAAAAGGAGAAAGTCTAACCATCCCTTTTGTGGGCAATAATAATAT
>NW_004797403.1:784823-786999 GCF_000002075.1 Aplysia californica | reverse complement strand
ATAATTCACTCGATCACAGGAGCCCAACATACATGCCTAAGATCTTAGACTCAGATAGCAGCGCACAGGCAGAAAATACGCATTCAACTCCCCCACCTCCCCCCTCCTGCCCCTTCCCCCGCCCTTCTGCAAGCAAACGAGAAAAACATTTGATTTGCAAAAGTAGTCATTCACTTCAAAAAGAGAATGAATAAATCAAAAGGTATTTTAACCACCAAAGAAAGAAAGAAATATATATAAAAGTAACAAACAAGCAATCAAAATAACAAACAAAGATGTATTGTTTTCAAGATGAAAACCAAAATCAAAAACAAAACAAACGAACAAAAATTGAACGAGCAGATAAATAATATAAGAAATAAAACAGTCCACAAAGATGTTTTTAAAGTGTACTTTAGCTCTGTATTGGCAGACAAAAACAAAGATGTTCGTCGGTAAAAAATTAGAACATTTAGTTCAAAACCGCTTACCAGCTTTGATTTACTAAAAGAACCCATGACTTTCTACTTATAGGAATTTGGTATCACAAGCAGCTACTCTTTACGTCTCGGAATTTAATAGGTACGTAAGAGTCTGTTTATTTTCTTTCGTCAACATTTTTACAGATTCATTGACGAAAATGAGAAATAAATAAGCAGTAATTACGACTATTAAAGTTATGAATAATCTTATCATCAATCAACAAATGAAGCATACATATGTATTGTATTTTGCTTGTGTTTTGCTTTGGGGTTTTTTAATGTTTTGTTTTGTTTTTAAATAAATGTTGTCCTTATTTTGAAAAGACGTAAAACTTTTATATTTCATTAAGTCCTTTACACAGGGCAGTCTCATATTGAAATCTGTACTCAATCTATTTTTCCTCTGCCTGCATTCATTAAATTAAGAGTAGGCCTATACAAGTGTGGTGTACACTACAGGGTGTCTGCATTCTGAAGTACGAATCTCATTATAATATGTCATTTTATGAGAACTCTCACCCGTTGTTTTATTAAAAAAATAAAACTTGTCATCAGGAGCAACTAAAAAAGAGGATCATGAGGTTTTCACTTTTTTCCGTGTCACTTAAACAAACTGTGCCCAAAGTTTCTATGTCTTGTGTCTGAACAGAACATGAACTTCAATAATATTGACACTAAACTGTATTCCTAACAGAACGATTTATAAAGTGTGTAAGAAAGAGTTTGCGAAACTGCTAAAATAAAACAAACAACACCCCCCGCCTCCCCCCTGTACATTTTCAAAAAGGCAACTTACCGACACATACTCGTCTGTTTCATTTACAGACTTATCCATTTCAACACCACACACTTCTCAAACGTCTTGAAGAAATGAAGAAACTCCGGAGAAACAGGATGAAATTACATATATTTGAGAATCATATCGAGAGATATCCTTTACAGACTAAGAAAATTGCCCTTGAGAAAATAAAACCCGCGGGGAGCAGTCCGTGAGTGTCTGTGTATTGTCAATTCTAAAAGTGGGGGGAAAACAAGGCGGCTGCATGTTGGAAGATAAAACCGCACGAGGTGAGCTGTCGTTTCCTGTCTACATACACTGGGAATGAGAGATTATTATTGATGGCCTTGGGAAGAGACCGGCTTTCTTTGTAAGGAACACCAGAGTGGTGGAGACGGTGCTGATAGAGTAATGACACTACTCAGTTCAATGGTAGAAAATACTAGGACTTATGAAAACAGTAGGCCTGCAACTTTAGTTACAGTTTCTCATTTGATGAGATCACAAGGGCGGTAGCGTTGTGGTATTCAAGGTATTCGCTGATTACCAGTTCAAAAAGCATTCCCAGCGCCACGAAAAGATATCCGAGAGCAGTCGTTGTGAGAATAAATTAATTTTAAAATGTATCCTGATTATATAAATAACACTGCCATGCACTCAGCACCAAATAAGAGGCTTCAACGTTTAAAAAAAAACCCACCTTCCCATTCATAAATTCACATGCATTATAATTATTCTCATTCCCACGCTCGGATCAGCGTCCACACTTCACCTCAGGGGGAAATGGTCTACAAAATATACCAATAACAAGTGATTTGTTGTCTGCTTCTGAAATGAATACTAAAACCTCAAGAATCATGCGAGAGAGGGAGAGAGAGAAAGACAAACACACACACACACACACACACACACACACACACACACACACACACACACA
>NW_004797403.1:781656-783358 GCF_000002075.1 Aplysia californica | reverse complement strand
GAAGAAGAACAAGAAGAAGAAGAACAAGAAGAACAAGAAGAAGAAGAAGAAGAAAAAGAAGAAGAAGAAAGAAGAGGAACGGGCGAGAACAAGGGGAGAAAAGGGAAAGGAGTGGGGATGAGGGAGGAAGAGAGTGAGAGTGAGGGAAGAGGATAAGGAAGGGGGAGAATGGAGGTGGTGATAACTAAATGGAGATGGGTTTATTTACTTTTTTAAACTCGAACCTCATATTATTGTTGAAAATGCTAATCGTTCTTTTCTTCGCAGTTGAAGAGCAGTAGTAACAGGAAGGCAGCAAATCATATCAGGATTCACAAATGAAGCCAAGAGAAAAGTCCTCAAGCTGCGCGTTTCTACAAGTAGAATTGAAGCTTTTGGATATTTAAAATGAGGCAAAGTTTTCTCTGCCGGGCACCAGGTTCTCATTGCCAACAACAAAAGCCCTCAAGTCATTTTATTAATAATTCTTTTATTTCGGTTAATTAAGAAATAGCCTTGTAAGGCAACGGAGTGAAATCAGGTACACGTCAGAATAAACAAATCGAAGTTACAGACATTTTTCTACCAGTTTGGGAATTTGTATCGAAATATTTTTTTTTTTTTGGCTCAACACATTTTGTGTCCAAATTTGCATGTGAATATTACTGGAAAAACGTTAATTAAAGGCATAAAATATATAGATTTTTAGTTTTCAAGCACTTTTATGCTATTGAAGTTACCAAACTATGGCGCCATTTTCTCGCTAATTTTTCCTCTGAGACCATACAACCTCCACCTCCTTCAATTACAAATGTCTCGACTTTTATTTAAGATAATTGAGTATTCTTTTATCTAAATGCAAGGCAAATGAATAAGATTTCATATGATACCAATAACGCCACATGACTAAAAAATGACGAGCGCCTGATTCCACCGAGTCATGACACTAGTATTCTTCTGTGCAGATGCATCGTCTGTCATTGTCGGACAAACTTTTTTACAACTTAAGGGATCGGAGAAAAAAAGGGTCTAAGTCACCTTGCGGCCGTTTTGAGGAAAAAGATTTTTTTTAAACAGCAACAACAAAACAAAAAGGAAAACTGCTGGTCATAATAATTATTATACTTCTGAGTTTGGGCAATTTGGAGAGGTCATAATTCTGATATAAAGCCACCTAGTCATTTAATTCCAAAACTATATCGTGTAGCCTCTCCTTACGTGTGTCGCTGTACTGAGAACTAATTTGTGACAAAGTATGACTTACACCCTTTGTGTTTCTGACGTCTTCGATTACACATTTTTCTTCTTTTTTATTTCTTTGCAAAAAATCAGAGCGAGCATCGCAGTGCGCTCATACCACAGTTTCGCAAGTTTTGTTCGACTTTTAAACTTCAGCCTCACCTCGCCTCGCTTCGCCTCTCAACTTGTCAATGCTTATTATGTTCCTGATGTCGCAGTAACCATAATTTCGTAAAACAGCTACAGACCCCACCTCCTATTCCCAACCATTTTCTTATATACAATCGACTTCAACT
The DNA here is from genome assembly GCF_000002075.1 of Aplysia californica. NCBI lineage: Eukaryota > Metazoa > Mollusca > Gastropoda > Aplysiida > Aplysiidae > Aplysia > Aplysia californica. The sequence continues at coordinate 781,844 of NW_004797403.1, read as the reverse complement.
TCATTAGACCGTATCCCAAGTTTACATAGTTTTCCTGACAAATCAATTACTTGCATGTTGCAAATGTTAATGCTAACTCACTAAATGCTATCTGACACCCTATTATTTTATTTTTCCAAAAAAGACCCGTGCTTTCGTTGATGTTTGTCGCATCAGAAAATGTTAAATTGAGTCCAACACAATAGCTA
>NW_004797403.1:777140-778099 GCF_000002075.1 Aplysia californica | reverse complement strand
GGGTGGGTGGGAAAGAAGAGGGAGGGATAATGTTTAAGGGTAGTTATTTAGCTAATTACTTTTTTGCTTTTTGCTTTTTAGTTCGTTCAGAACTAGGTAGACGTGCGCAGTTAAACAAAGCGCACTATGTCACGGCGACACAACGCTTACCAAAAACACATTAGTACTGGGATAATAATCGGGGCAACTACACGGAGGAACTCGTTTATTTTGTTTGAGTATATAGAATCATATCGATGCAATAATGACCATTTATTGCGGAGGAAAAGTAATAATCTAGACAGACAGAAACAACAGAGGGAAGTAATGAAGTAGGATCTGCCAGTAGCACCCTCCAACCAACCATCTGCACAGACAAACTCGCTTAAACGTCATCAATTTTGTTTACTGAAAAACACACGATTGTACTTTACTTTGAATGTCAAAGATATTCCCTGTCGCAAGAATACAACTGTATCTGGTAAATTCTACAGAGTCAAAAGTTGTTGTTGTTCTTTGTTGGGGGAGGGGTTAGGTCATCTATTTATCACATTAATGCCCCCTCACCCTCCCAATGTTTCATTTCGGAAAGAGTAAGAATGACAGAGAGAGTAGAGGTTTTACGGGGCTCGCAACTGCATACGGTCATATGAGCGCCAAGGGGTGGATGTCAACAGAGAAGTCTTTGCAGGGAATCAGGTTTACTCTATTCACCCCTCTCGGTTCAACAGCACAAGGTCTGCTTCGACTATTAAGGTACCCGGGAAATAGAGGGTCACAAGAGTGTGACAAACATACAAAAGAAGTAGAGGAAATGACGATAGTGAGGATTAGAAAACAGTTCCCTGTTGCAGTTCAGGCGCTGTTATGAGCATGACATTGAAGAATCAGCCCATTTACAATTCTACTGTGCATAAGAACAGGTTAATGTCCCCCCATTGGGAACGGCCTACAGACAATTCAGACAGTACCACCACCCG
>NW_004797403.1:775423-776326 GCF_000002075.1 Aplysia californica | reverse complement strand
TGTGTGTGTATGTGTTTACGGGTAGTAAGAGAAACACACACACGCACACACACAGACAAACACACACATAAACAAATAATACATAAACAACAAATACAGGCACATACACACTTCAAGAGCAAAATGCATTGAAAAAACATACAAACAAACCTAACAGTAACAGCAAATGTTAAAAGATGACAAGTGGGGAAAGGGGAGGGAAGACCGACGTATTATCTGCATGAGGGCACAAGCCCTTATACTATACACAAGACCTAACTTCCTTTACAGGATTCATCCATCCACCCATCTGTTTATCCATCCGTATCTAGAAGTATGTGCCCATGCATCTGTTCGTGAATGCGTTGTCAAATGGGGAATAAAGAAAGAAAGTTGGAGCTCATGAAAGTCTTTTGTGGCGGGGGGAGGAGGGTGTGAAAAAAAAGGAAAAAACGACTTTAAAAGAGGAGAGAAAGAGATAGATATATGAATGATATCCTACTAAAGGTTTAATAGAATATAGTGCAATTCTAAAACAGCTCCATGTAGGGTATAAAATGTGTTAATATCTCAGGGGAAAAGATACTGGACAAGATGACAACATGGCTAGGAGCGGCAAGAACAACAGACACCATTGCTGCAACGCAAGACAGTGAAGTGGAGGTCCAGGATCGCCCACGCTAGTCGGCAAGGCACCGGATGATGATGATGATCTCATATGACCAAGTGGAAGATAACATAATGTTGTGACTTTTCGTATACTTGATTGTAAGTATATTAGTATGTATAGCAGTACCTATATCAGTACAGGTTACATCTTTTCGGAGGCGGGCTGCCTCGAAACTGAACGTCAACACCAACACAGGCAGAATGGAAAACATCCAACCACAAAGACAGAGATATAAGATAAAGTACAGCCCCCCC
>NW_004797403.1:761012-774823 GCF_000002075.1 Aplysia californica | reverse complement strand
AAAAGATAAAGTACAAACCCTCCCCCCACACACAAAGACAGAGATAAAAGATCAAGTACAACCACCACCCCCCGCCCCAGATCTCCCTCTAGAATCAAACCTCTCTCTTTAGGGAGCAAAGTTAAAGAGCTTAACTGTGCAACAAACAACAATTTATCAATCTTTAGTCTTTTGTCTGGGCAGGAAGCACGAAGTGTATCTTCAATTTTATGGCAATTGCCTCGTCATTATGCACGGTTCGAACAGCACAAAGTGTATTGCCAACACAGGATGTTGAAATGTCACAAAATTGACCTGTGTTAACCTTTGTGAAATGGTTATATCGTCGGCGAATCGCTACGCTAGTCTCAAGTGAAATGCACGATCGTCTTTCCAGCACATCGGGGTGGTAGGCCTACAGAGTCGAAACCTCCGAGAAGCTAGAAATGACACATCAAAAAAAGAACAATTCATAGGTCTGTTGTATGTTTTGTTTTTGTTTTTGTTTCTTGTTAAATTTAAAGTTGAAGTATAATCGACAAAGGTGAAAGATTAGATCTTTACTTTGTTTTGACTTATAGTGCAATGAGTTGCCATTTCGTTACCCTAGATCTACAAAGTTCTATCCACTCGGTTCCTAGAGAGCTTTGAGAAATTTGACGTTTGAAATTTTGAGTTTCATAACTTATCAATCTTTTCCGAATGCATTTCTTTGAATATCTTGATAACGTTTACGAACAATCTTACGATTTTGATGGGGCAGATAGAACATTTGGTTTCTGACCTTATGGTCTTTGTAACTCAACATGGCCAGAAATGTCAGATGAAATTTTGCAATTCTAAGGTAGCGATTAGTCTACCCTACTCTCGATTTACCATCATAATACTCACGCTACATAATACTATTATAACCAAAAAAAAACTTGTGTCACTAAAAGGGGCTTATAGAACAAACTGTCAAAGACGAACACCCATTCACTGCATTCTGTTAGGGGGGAAACGTTCTTGTTCATCGCTCTCGAATAAATCACGCCCCACAGAGAGCCGTCACCTTCAAGCTAGATGGATATTGGAAGCGCACCCGCTTGCTAACATTGTTAATTTTTAGTGGTTTACCCTGTGCTTACTTTTCCTATTATATACAAACCTGACATTCTGATATTTATTGGAAGACCCATCCTTTCTTTAATTTATTCTCTCCTTAGTTACTGAAAATGCCACCGAGACGTGAGTCATACATACAACTCAAAACAGATTTCTGACAGGGGGAAAAGTTGTGAGTGTCATTTGAGCCAGGATCTTAAAACATAAGTACAGCGAAAACGTTTATTTCCGAACAACTGAAGAAGAAGCGGGAGCAAGGAAAATTTGTTTCAATTTTGTTGTTGTCATGCTTTCTCTTGGGGTGAAAATGAGAGTCATCATGTTTCTCCCAGGACAGCCCGGGGGGAGCTAGAATAGGCGACAAAAGCAGGAGAAAATTAAAAAAACCCACTAATAATTATATTAAATGATCAAACACTAACAAATAGACCTAATCATAGTGATTCATATTCTCTTATAGATCCCTTTTGATGTTGAAATATGATTGGTCCAACTCACTGACTTTTTTTTGGCCAATGATTGTCTGATACGAAAAAGATCACTAACATAACGTCAAAAAAAAGACACGAGACAAAAAAAAGAGAGTCATCATGTTGTTTTTGGGCGAGAAGTCGTAACTTAAGATGATCTCAGTTGTTGTTGAGTTCTATGGCGAGGCTACGTGACAGAAACTACGTTATCACGACACAATGAGACGATGGGTGTGCGCTGAGAAGAGAAATTCTGCGCTTCGGGCAATGAGAATTATTCGGGTTGTGTTTCTATGAAGCTGGATTTAGAAAAGTATAAGGAGAAAAAGACAAACTGGATGCAAATTTGCAATGCAATAATACCCCCCCCCCCTCCCACACACACACACACTCCTTTCTTAGGACCCCCCCCCCCCCCACACACACACACTCCTTTGTTAGAACCCCCCCCCCTCTCCGTGTTTCAACCCCAGTGACTAGCAAGAAAGAAAAAAAGGAAAATGAAAGCAACAAGAAAAAACAAACAAACCAGAGACAACATAATCGAGTGCACAGACTTATTAATTTATTATATTGAGCTCTGGGTTTTCGTTATGACCTGCCCTGTGCACGGAAAAATTAAGTATATATACATGCAATTTCAACACTTTGTCTTTACACAATAAATAGGCGACCAGAATAGAACGAAGCGTATAGGGTTACCAAGATTTACCTTCTCAGGTGATAGTGTCTCGTCTCAATTTCAAGTATACATATTTTGCCCCACTTGTTTGGAATAGGCTTCCAAAAACTATCAGAGAAGCAGAAAATCTAGAAATTTTTAAGAAGAAACTAAAATCATTTCTATTTTCATCATATTTCGATTAGACAGAATCCATCCAAGCTGTAGATCGTTGTGAGTTTGTATGTGCGTATGTGCATATGTACATATGTGTGTATGTGAGTATGTATGTGTGTGTGGTGCGTGCATGAGTGAATATGTGTTTGCATGAGTTTGTAACACTATGTACCTTTAAAATTGATTTGTAAATCCATTATTTGTATCATGTTAAGCGTATAGAGCATTGCATAAGTGGATATGCGCTATATAAATGCAATCCATTATTATTATTATTATTATCTGTGGTGTAGCGGAGAGGTTCCTCGCCATTGCACGCAGAAGACGTGAGTTCGATTCTCGTGTTGGAAGCGGCCCATCTCCACTTAAATTGGGTATATATGGGAGTGCTAAACTTCTACACTGATGACCGCTATCAGGTTAGGTCCTGTACTGTGTCTCGATAATTACACTGAATGGAGACCTAGGGACAAGATGGACTCACGTTTGGAAAACCTGTTTTGAAGACCAGAGGGCGACATTCTGGTAGACATTTAATACCAGAGGAAGTCAAGATGTCTGCCCCTACATTTTGTACCCGATTAAGCACGTCTATGGTCTTATTGTGCTGCGGGTGCCATAACATTCTTACTTACCACAAAAACTAACTTACAACAGCATTTGAACTATACTGTGACCATTTCAAACTTTTTGTTTGCGTAGTTCTCAATGAATGCTTTCCAACACTGACAAATAAAATGGACTCGCTTCTAGACCTGGGAGCACTAAGCATGCATGCTGTCTAATAATCTATTGTTCTCGAAAACTCCGTTGCGTCGATGGGAGGTACAAACGCCTCCACTAACAAAAATTACCCTTCTGTCAGCGAGATAAACTGCACCCATCCTGTCAATACCATTGTTTTTCTTTTTCTTTCGGCACTTGGTGACAATTACACCACCCCCCCCCCCCCCTCCCCTTCTGTTTTTTCCTCTTCCATTCTACCTTCATTCTACATTCCGGCTTTCTGTTCAAGATGCCCAAAATCATCAAAGCACACGACTGATTGCCAATACATAAATGATTATGCAAAAGATACAAACTATGTATCTCGTTCTCTCTTTCACTCCCTCTCCGCTCCCCCCCCCTCTCTCTTTCTCTCTCTCTCTCTCTCTCTCTCTCTCTCTCTCTCTCTCTCTCTCTCTCTATCTATCTCTCTCTCTCTCTTTCTATCTCTCCTCCCCTTCAAACTTTCTCCTTTCTGTCCCTACATACGTATGCACCCACAAATACGCACAATCAAAAACACGTGAACACACTCACTTACATTTCTTCTTCGGCTGCCCATCCGTGATGACTAAAACAGTATGCTTGATACAACTTTGCCTGCGCTGTAACAATAGGTCTTTATTTCCTCGAAAAGTTCTAATTGAAGGAAAGGACAGACATGGCCAATGCGTTTGTACCAAAGAAGACGTAAGAGTATGCAGACAGACGTACACATCAAACAAACTGACAAACTCATTTGAAAAGGGAATGTTGAAGTTTTTTGCTCCCTAAAAATGAGTTGTTATAACTTCAAAATTAATTATTCAGACGTTATTTAAACAAAATGTTGAAGGAAATTGACTAAACTGTGGCTGCTCTTTTAAGACCATTCTGTAAAGCATAAATTAATCAAGAGTTTTAAAGCTCTCGTACACAGTGTGCCTAATATAAAAAATAAGTGTTATTATTTAGTCAGACTTAGACACCTCTGCATGGAACTTTGCAAACTGTAGAACTTCTTTTGCATGTCAACATAGAACCCCCCCCCCCCCCCCCTAAAAAGGAAAGAAACAAACAAAAAATGTTAGTACTGTTCCCTTTCTTGAACAAAGACAAGCACAGCATTTAATTAAAACAAAAACTTTGCACTTGCAAAAGTTATGAAGAACTTCAAAGTCCCAAATATTTTGTTGATTCACTAATTCCACTGCCACATCACATGCTTCTTCAAAAGTAAACATCCTACGAAGACGAAGGTTACCCAAAAGGGTCTGTCCTCAAACAAGCACAGATACACCGTCGTTGACACATTGAGAATGTACATCCTTTACACTTCAGTCGACAACATTGATTAATTCAGCTCATTAAGACAGTGGGCTACTTCGACTCTGCATGTTATGGACAACCATAGATTTGCGGGATTCACGTCGATATGAATACGGAGACGTCTAGACACTCAATGAAACCCATGTAGATTTATGTCCACACATTCACGAATTGAACTCACTTCCTTTGATGGCAGGACAAAATGTCCCACAAGTACAGCATTTGCTAAGAAATACGGTGACATAAAGATTTACTGAAAGATAGCCTTTGTAGAAATAATCACAAAGACCCACCATCTTCACAACTATAATAGGTTTATGCTTTGATTCTCGCCTTCCGAGTCTCCGAGTCTCTATTTTAAAATGATCGTATCCCCGTGTGCTAACTAGCTGTCTTGGCCCTATGATTGTTTTTGACAGCCCCTTGCAATTCACAAACATGTGAAGGCATCTATTGTCCGGGCACCAATGTATTCCTGATGGAAAATACAAAGACAATCTTGTTATTGCTCTCAATGAGATTTTCTTTACAATGAGAGGCCTATATTTGTTAAACCAGCCCCAATATAAGCTCACAGGTTTAGAGAGCACCAACATTTTGATGTTCACCACAGAACAGTCAATTGCTTTGACTTTTAAAAATATGTTTTTTGATACCGTACAATAATAATGATTATTAACTTATTCAGTATTGGTTGCAGCTGCGCTTGGATCAAGTATAGCGAGTTTTGGCCTTGGAAATTGCTTTCTAGGGTGCAGAGGTAGCTCAGTTGGTATCATGCTGGAAAGCTTTGCGATTACTATTATAGAACTTTGGTAGTTTGTGGTGCTCACACAGCTTGCTCCTATAGATCACAGAAGAATACTTGGAGATCTGCTTTGCTGCCCCACCTTAAACAATTGAAATGGACGCTTACCACGTCGCATATCATACTAAAGTGGCTCTAAACCTATACCTTGTACCAGACCTGGTACCAATTTTTTAAATTGTACTTTGCAAACTAATCACATCGACATGGTGCTGACATTATTGCCAAAGTCAGACTGAAGCCTTAGAGGAAGGTAACCATTTTGTAATCCTTCTCTTCGTGATGCATTATTTAGTATTAGAATATTTCTTAGGTGCCGGTCCATTGTCTTTGATAAAATAGCAGATCGGATTTTCCCGATTATTTCAAAAGTGCAAAAAATTAGTTAGGCCATATTGGCAAAGAGTCTACATAACAAGAGGTGCCACTCCTCTTTCTGAGCCAATTAAAAAAGTGTCCTCAAAATTCGGTGGCGCCCTCTTCGCAAATGCGCACCTTTTGCAAACAGAGTTACCCTACTTGTGTTTTAAAAAATCAAAGTGAAACGAGCAAGTTTTTGAATAAATTTCGGAAGAACGCTTTTTTAAAATGGTTACGCTGACAAAAAGACCTTTTCCGGAGGAAGGGGTGATTGTTTTCTTCGTTTAATTTGACTTTAGAATGAAAGGCGAGAGGTTATCAAAATAAAAAAAACAACTAAAACTCCGCACTGAACGTACCCGAACTGCTGATGAACAGCAGTCGATCTGCGCACGCAAGAAGGTGCTATTCCTATTCTTTTTTCTGGAAAAACGAAAAAGAGCTTCAAAACAGACTGCAGCGCCATCTGAAGCAAAGAGCGGACTTCCGGTAGACACTTTTTTGGCTGAGTGGCCCATCTTGTTATGTACTATCTTTGGTAGTACCACGACGATAAATTATGTTGCTCCCTTCTCTGAAGTTTTTTTTCCAAATGTTACTTTTTTTATCTTTGCACGTAACGTATTTTTAAAAAATCTATTACAGCTTTGGGATACGTGGAAAGTGATGCAAATCAGAGGGAATTAATTAACAAACTCACTTCTAAAAAGTCAATTTAATTATACCAACAAAGTAATACATTATCTATTATCTAAAAGGGTATGGCAGTTTCTTCCTTCAACTAGTAGTCGTGATCTGTATGCTTTCAAATTCTTTCTTCCCCTTAGCGATTTATCGGATTCGCTTCGCCGTTTATTGTCTCCTTTATCTTCATCAGATGGATCGATCAACATATTAAGATCTTCTTGGCCCTTTTTTTTGTTCAACATTACATCTGAACCCTGTTCAGATCAAACGCATGGCTTAAACACTGACATCACCTTTCTGAGGCAGTGCCCCAGTTCACCGTTAATACTTTGTTCAAGGTTTGGGTGGGATTTTACTGAATTATACTATGCCCAAGGGCGGAGTTAAATAAGCAAGAGTGGTGCGAATTCTTAGTCACGCCCATTCCTCAAATCCAACTTAAATCAGTGCACTGTGTCAACATGCTTGAAACGCAGCCCTGTTGTCATTATTTCTTATATTACTTATTGAGGATAATAGTATTCTGATGCATACCCGAATCCTTGTCTTGTGTAATGTGTCACCGAATTTACCTCATTTTATTTGGCATTATGATGAATGGTCTTTTTTTTTAAACAATGGAGTGCTTTGTCTTCTGCGCTGATTGCACTCTACTCCGAGGTTAAAAACATTCTTCTGAGGCTGCCACTCAGTTTACGGTTAATTCTTTTCTAGTTTGTTTCAGTTGTGTGGTGGATTTTAAATCCATGTGCGGGCTTGGGTTTTAGCTTGTTCACATAAGTATTGCACCGGACAAACACAAAAATTATTCCGGTGCATTCAATTCTACTTTCGATTTTATCTCATCAAATTGTCTAAGATCCACCCCTAGCAATACGTTTTTCTTGCTATAATTTGTCATTACTTTCGGATTACTCATCATATCACGACTGTAGAATAATGAGGCTCAATTTCAGTTACGTCCGTTTGTAGATGTTTTGCATTGTCTCGCATCGTAACCCCCCCTCAAATAAAGAACAAAATTAATATGGTTTTATCTTGGAAAATAAAGGAACAGGAGTTCTATTTTTTGTTACATACAACTTTAGGAGTACATGGGGCGGCCCAGACACTTAAACTCCATACATTAAATATTCCGAGTTAGAGCCTTCTCATTCTGGGTTCACGATAAGTGATATGTCACAGTTTCAGTCCATCCGTGTTTTGCCTTCTTCGTCTTCATCGGTTTTGTTCTTTAAAGACAAAACGTAAGGCTTTGTGTTCAGACTCGCGTCTTCTCCAGATCGATTTTCATTTCTTCATCACACGCGGGAGAATAATATCTCTCTAACTTCTTCAACATTCGCATTTCTCGCTGATGACATTTTGCACTTCCCAGGATTATATTCCTCGCTTATCGATTCAGTGTATAACTGCGTCTGCCCTGCCTTTGTGCTGGAAGTGCCAACGGTTACTGATGGCATATGTAGGCCATGATAGGGTCGGGTGAGGTGCGGGGAAGGGAGGGGGTGGAGGAAGAAGTTAATTATGCCCTCTGATAGCCATTCTAGGAGATAATGAAAAAGAAAGAAAGAGAGAGAGAGAGAGAGAGATGAGGCTCTGAGCGTGAGAATGAACGTATTCGATGACGCAGGGCACTGTTGCACACTTTTAGGCTCATGAATACGTAGGTTTTTAAATGTGTAGTTTCCATCGTATTCCGTTATCGAACTTACAAATCGCACTTAGCCTTTATCAAGAAAACCACACTGAGCAACAAAACAAACTAACCGGGAGCGAAAAGGATAAGTTTAATTTGTGCACTACAAAAGCACGCTGCTGCACGTCATGATATTATTGTAACCTCTAGCTCTAGCCAAAGACATTGTAACATCCTAGACCTAGCACTGTCATAACTGCAGCTGTTTGATTTCTGTAAAGATTTCACTGCCTAGCGTGCACACAATGGGTCGCGCCTTTACAACATAATATAAAAGACAAAAATGCCCTTTGCAAACGCTCTTTTCTGTGGATTTAACTAGGTTTACTAGAAGCATATTTTATGTGCTACATTTTCTCATAACCATGCGCTTCTTAAGTATAAAAGATTATTATTATTATTATTAATATTATTATTATTATTATTACTATTATTATTATCGATCGTTTTATTATTACTATTATTATTGTTGTTGTTGTTGTAGTTGTTGTTATTATCATCACTATCATTATTGTTATTATTTTTTTTATTTTACACGTATTACCGTTGTTATTATTTTTTTAATTTTACATGTATTACCGTTATTGCATTATTGCTCTTGTTGCTGTTGCTTATGTTTACTATTATCGTTAGATAATTGTAGGAAATGCAGTCTTGTCTATGCTGTTCGACCTACCTCTTTGCACCTCCAAATATCTCGAACTTGTGTGTCTTTGTCTGTCTTTTTCCGTTTGAAATGCCTACTGATATTTCATTAAAATTGCTTAATATAAAACCGTTTAATTACAACCATCCATGACAACAGGAAAATAAGAAGAAAAAGAAGGAGATGTTACTTAGTAATAAACTGATAGTCATAGAGTTGCAGTCGTAGTAAAAATAAAAGCAGCAACTACAGGAGAATCTGTGCTGAAACCAAAACGGTTCTCATGAAGACAGTTGCTCCTCAGTGGTGGGGCGAAGTGACGGGCAAAAGGGCGTGACACACTCCACCCCCCACCCCCCACCTCCTACTTCTTCCCCCACCTTATCAAAAGTAAAAGAATGTTTCTTAATTTAATAAATAATCGGATGGAACCGTTATTATAGTTTCAGAAACTTCCGGCCCCAGTTGCAAAAAGTGAACACACGTCTAATCAAATGTCTTTAAGGCTGAGATATGCCCGTCTCCTTGATCTTACTGAATGAAACTCTTTTTTTTTGTAAAAAGGTAGAACGAGAACTAGAAGATAAAACAAGAACTCGGATAAACTGTAGTAGACAGGGCCCATACTATCAAAAGCCCTGACAATGGGGTGAACGCACAAACACACACACACACACACACACACACACACACACACACACACACACACACACACACACACACACACACACACACACAAACAATATAAAAACTCACAACTATTAAGACTTTCCTGTGAACCAAGGAAATCTTACCTTTGAACTCAACCTACCCGCATTCCCAAGCCCCGCCCATATTTTGATTCACCTTCTGCCACTGCAGTTCCTGGGGGGAAACTATACTTCTTGTTGTGTGCAGCTCTCTTGGCGAATAAAACAGAGGCTAAAAGAGAGTGTTGTTTCCCCTTCAAGCGATATTGCAAACAGCAACAAGTCGGGAGCATGACAAAACACCGGTGCCACTATTGTTGGATGCTCAGGTCCTTCGGCTCTTTTTCTTTTTAAATTATTGGATTTTTTTTCGGCGCTCGGAACTGCATAAGGTCATATGAGAGCGCGGGACACATTACGCATAATCTGTCTGACGGACTTAGTGTTGAGTTTTGCCTGGGTAGCAGCCGAAGCCTACTCTTATCGTTTTAGAACAACTAAGGGATCTTTAACGTTCGTAATTGCACACGAGACCTCCAAGATTTTCGCCCTTTTCCGAGAAGGCTAACGGTTAGATCTTTCCTACCGTAGGAGTAAGGATATGGCTGGAAGACCACAGTAAGAAGGAGCCAGTAGAAAAGTAGCAGAAAGAGTCGGGAACCCATAGGACGAGACAAACGGGTTGAGGGGGGGGGGGAGATGGTGCAGAAAGTGGAAACGAAAACTGACTGCAGAATATGATTAGAGAACAGGAAAGGAGGTGAAAGGATTTTTGTTTCAGAAGAACAGGTTTCTAACCCGGGACCTATTGAATGAGAGGCGAACACCGTACCTTACGACCACGGGAGCCCCCCCTAGGCCTTCGGCTCGGCGCGGTCCATGGTGAAACCACAAATACGTTAGAGTGAGCTGAGCGAGTAGCATAAGATATAATATGCAACAGCCAAAAGCACCCCACCCCCTCAAAAAAGAAGAAACAACACACTCCTTTCCAAATGAGTGGGTTTACAATTGACTTCTCCAGATAAGGCTTTACTGGCAAAATTTTTTTTTGTTCACCGAGTACAAACGCTTTCTTTTTTTAAAAGTACCAGACTATTTTGCCTTTTATAGTAATATGTTTTATTTAATCCGCGAAATGGTGGGCACAAATGAAGTCATGCATCACATCCAACACCAAAGAATCAAATGGTTCGGACATCTCCTACGATTACCAACACACCATTCAGCACAACGTGCCTACATAAAAAAATTCGATCGCAACAAGGCTAGAGGGCGACCGAGAAAGACATGGATAGATGGAGTCAGGGAAACATTAACCACCCATGGCATCCCCCTGACCCAAGCTCTCCGGCTGGCGACAGAGAGACGTCTCTTTCTTCCCGCGACACCCAAAAGGGTATAAGCGGCGGATAAAAGTAAAAGTAAAGTAAAGTATAGTAATATGATAGAAAAGTTCAGACGGTTACATTTTATAAACGCACAGAAAAAATAATACGACTTGTGCCACAGACAGAGAGAGTCTTTGCCCAACTAACAACTGTTTTTCTTTGACCGTCAATGGTGACAGTATCTTTAATGTCGCCTCCGTCGAGAGGACTCGCTCCGGTTCAAATAAATTATCCAGAATGATACAAGGAGGGGAGAAGTTCGTGTCATTTCGAGAGATCTACCGCTATAATTTTGATGTGTCAAGACACGGTGGAATCAGGCTCTCGTCAATTTTGGGGCATATAGAATTATTGGTATAACCTTAAAGCGTCTTTCTTTTGAAGAAAAAAAATACCCATCTATCATGAAAAGAAGTCGCATAATTGCGATTGAAAGAGATAAAGGTCGCCTGGTTTCAGACATAAAATTCGCAAGATAATGGCAGCCAAAGTTCTTTGACTTCCAAAGCTGGAGTGTACTTGGAAACTGCAAATTTATATTTTTGTGCCTTTGTTGACCAACGGTTTACTTTCAGTAAAAACCCGCGTAAAAATGAATTTTCGAATGGACATAAAAGATGCCTGAGCCAAAAAAAAAAGTTTGTTAAAAATGTATGTTAAAATAAAGTACATACAGCCCAACGGCCAGAAAAATTTTGTTGGTTCTTCGATTTCATTATTTTGACCAGCGTCTGATTTAACCACAGTGATACACATAATAAACATTAAAACTAGCCTCCATATCAAAAGCATAAAAAGTAGTAGTAAAGGTATATTTTGATAAATCCTCAGAAACACAACATGACACAAAAGAGTCCAGAACATCGATCATTATCCGTGCGCTCATCGTGTCTTTGCCTTCACACACACACATTCTCCTAATTAGCCACGTCCGCCACTACGGTGGATCAGAAAACAGCCAAATACAGCACAAAGCACAGCCATCTGAAGTGACAAACCGGCTATACTATGGCCAGAATTAAAGATATTATAAAACAGCTAGGACACCGTCGAAAGACACGGGAGACTAATGTACTTCCGGACGGCATGGCACAGGGTAGGCAGACCAAGGCTTGTGCTTGGCCGGTTCTGATAGGTGAGTTAACAGCAAGACTCAGGACAGGGAGACGGGGTCTGTCTTGGGAAACCAGTGTCTCAGCTGGGCATCGCTACCTTAGAATTACACAATTCTGGTTGACATTTCGGCCGTTTTGAGGTAATAAGTCCGTGAGTTCAGAAACCAAACGTTCTTTCTACTCTATCAAAACCGTAAGATTATCCACAGTCAGTATTAGGATATTCAAAGAATTGAATTCGAGAAAGCTTGACGTGATATGAAACTCAAAATCTTTGACGTCAAATTTCTCACAACCAGATACTGTGCATTTAGAACTTTGTAACTCTGTGGTTGCAACATGGCAGTAATCGCATGAGAAAATAAAAACCTCACGGGAGTTGAGATTGCAGTGAAAGACGCTGAAATACAGTTGGGACTGCCTTAGACGAATGACCCCACTATCGAAGACGAAAGTGAATGTCTTAGACAAGTGGACCTCTTTCGAGTTGTCCATACGGTACTAAACAAAAACCGCATTGGGGGGGGGGGGTGGAAGTGGCTGTTTGTACGGCTGATTGTCTTATATAATATGGTCGTTTTTAAGCACAAGAGGGCTATCCCGATAAATGTTGTTTTGAGAAATTCGAAGTTAAAGTTTTTGGATCCTTGTTCAGTCTCTTTAAAAGACATGGATAGTTTTCTCTACAACCAAACAAATATACATACCTATGAAATCAAACTTCTCATATAGGTAGGGCAATTCCAACTTTTGGTGTAGGTCAAGATTTCTGGAAACTCTCGAAATATGGGTTAGCCTGCTTGTCTTTAAAAGCGACTATATGTGGCCGTTAGACTACTTTCAATTGTGTTACTCAAACTGTGACGTCAATGGTGGCCAGTGTGTTGTGTCCTTGGGATAGCCACTTTTCAAGAACTTTGCACATTTCCCTTAGGTAGGAATAGGTGTCCATCTATAGAAGGCGACAGATAAAATGTTGTCATTGTGTTAGTATTTGAGTGCAATCTGGGCTGCTCCTTGCACTGTATGCATTCCAAGAAGATGAGAACCTATTTGGATGTTTTGGGTTTTTTTGGGGGGGGTAATAAGAAGAAGAACAATAAGAATAAGAATAATATTAAAAATAAAAAAGTACTTCTTCTTCTTCTTCTTCTTCTTCTTCTTCTTCTTCTTATTATTATTATTATTATTATTATTATTATTATTATTATTATTATTATTATTATTATTATTATTATTATTATTCAATCTTGCTCGACTTCAGGCCAAGACCAAGATATAAAAACAACAACAACAACACTACTAGACCTTCTCTTCACCGATGCTGCTGCTCTTGTTGCGCACAGTGAATCAACCCTACGAACAATGATGGACCGCATATCAACAGCATGCAAGGTCTTTAGCTTGGTAATCACTGTTAAGACAACAGTCATCCTTTCTCCAGAAGGTGCAGAGCAGAGCCAAAAGGAACTTGAGACAGTGGACAAGTTCTGTTAACTAGGGTCTACCATCAGCTCAACTACATGACTTGATGATAAGATCAACATCAGGATAGGGAAAGCAAGAACAACTTTCGGAAGGCTGGCAAAACGAGCATGGGAAAACAAACAAATAACCATCAAAACAAAGATCAAGATTTACGAAGCATGTGTCCTCAGCACACTCCTTTTTGGATCTGAAATATGGACCTTGTACAGCAGGGAAGAAAAGCGATATTTTCCATCCCAGATGCTGCCGAAAGATCTTAGGCATTTCGTTGCTTGACAAGGTTACTAATGTTGAAGTGTTGGTACGGGCAAACCTCCAGAGCATGACAACTATCCTGTGTTTAAAAGATTGAGACAGCTGGGCCATGTCAAGAGAATGGACGAAAACCGGATTTCGAAGCAACCTCTCAATGGAGAACTTGCCCAGGGAAACAGACCAAGAGGAAGACCAAAATTAAGGTACAA
>NW_004797403.1:758077-758991 GCF_000002075.1 Aplysia californica | reverse complement strand
CACACACACACACACACACACACACACACACACACACACACACACACACACGCATTCATTTGATATGCAATACATGTCCATTCCACGAACACCAATACTTAACAATACAAGCGCGAGCACACTTTCACATCTCTTTGATTTGACACAATAATTATTTTGCCAGGCTTGGTTTTATAAAGGTTAATTTTAAGTGACCATATCTTGGGCGACTATTACCTAAATGAAAAATTAATGTGTAAGATTATACAAAATTTATTTAGCTTTAAATTGGTATGCTACATGTGGATAAAGAGAGAGAGAGAGGGTGAGAGAGAGAGAGAGAGAGAGAGAGAGAGAGAGAGAACGACAAGGGAAAGCAGACAAACAGACGTACATAACAGACAAACATACATACCACACAGACACAGAAAAATAGAGATGAACAGCCCAAGGCTGACGGGTTGTCATAATTGCTTTTCCCTGTATAATCTTGAGAATTACGAAATATTAGTCATTGCATTAACTCTATCCCAGCTATCTGGGGATAACTGTATGCCAACCAGTCTATCAAGACCATACAGAGGTAATTATGTGAGATAGAACATTGAGCATGTAAGAGGTTTATCGTTAGGTAAAACTGACATTTGACCTCAGAGCATACCTTTGCTGAACGTCAGAGAGCAAAATAAAGTGACCTAGCTACAAAGTTTGCCTATGGCGGTTTTGTATAATATTATGAGAAATTTCATAAACGGCTTTGTAAAGAAGCTGATCAAATTATACATAATGAGGCACTGGTTGGGTAAATGGGTTTGGACAATGTGTTGAATTTGGGGAGAGGAGGGACAAATATACAGAGGGAGGGGAAGGAGAGAACGAGAGAGAGAACGAGAGAGAGAGAGAGAGAGAGAGAGAGAGAGAGAGAGAGAGAGAGA
>NW_004797403.1:752550-757648 GCF_000002075.1 Aplysia californica | reverse complement strand
TGCGTGTGTGTGTGTGTTTGTGTGTGTGTGTGTGAGAGAGAGAGAGAGAGAGAGAGAGAGAGAGAGAGAGAGAGTGTGTGTGTGTGTGTACGCGCGCGTGTACGTGTATGTGTTTATGCTCTAGGAATATTCTCTACTGTTTCCACAAACTGGGGACGAATTTCTTCAAGTGAGCTCAGTGAAGTGTGTCTTTGCCTTGTACAAATAGATCTTAGCATCTCTGAGTAGCTCTGAATCCGTCCACATTCTATTTCCCTTTTCTGATCAGCAGGTTGTCGAACCTGCTCTTTTGCCACCTTTCCCAAGACAATTGCCTGTACAAACGACCACGTTCTACTTTCCCCCTTTTGGATTTCTTATACTATATAATGACACTGACCAAGACGCCCACTTGTCTAAAATAACCACTTTTCTCCTCGATAATGGGTGGTATCCTCATATTGCAAAACGCAGACGGAGCACGCAGCCCAGAGTGAAGTCAGAGCCAAAATGAGCATTTCGACGGATGGCACGATTGTACTCCAAATAGCTTCAATCCATAGACTTGAATCATGCATGTATAATTATACGATTATTCTTGACCAGGGACTGTCATGGCCACGGCTTTCTTCTCTCTTTTTCTGTTTTGTTAAGCGTTTTGCAGGCTTGCAACTGTATAAAGTCATATGAGCACGGCCCAGCTAGGTAAGGTCGAAGCCCGTCTCCTAAATGGTCTGAATTGTGTCAACTTAAGACAGAAGGAGTGTTATTACACGTACATTATACAAAATAGCTCAAGTGTCCTTCAAATAAAACTTTTTTGTTGTTAACATAAGAGATAATCGAAACCGGGCAGGGAAGATAAAAGTAAACCTTTGAACAAAACTGTTCTCTTTCTTCAGGCAGGCAGGTTGTCCGAACAAATATTACTGTCCTGCAAAGGTCAGCAAGAAATTCTGCGACCTTTACGATGACTCATTTTGTCGCCCCACGAAGAGAAGTATGAGTGAGGCAGCTTGGAGGAATCAGGCTCTCGTCAATTTTGGGGCATATTGAGATATTGGTATCATCTTAAAGCTTCTTCATTTGCCTTGCTTTCAATGAAAAAATTGCCGATCCATCTTCAATAGAAGTGGAGATATTTTGGATTGAAGGAAGTGGGGGGCACCTTACTTAAGAGGTAAAATTAGCGAGAAAATGGCTGGCAAAGCTTTGTAAATTCCAAAGCTGGAGAGTCCATGGAAACTGTAAATTTATATTTTTGTGCCTTTAATCAACGTTTTGGGTGAAATCCTCAAAGGAATACGTTTGTAAATGGACATAAAAGGTGTTGAGCCAAAGAACAAAAATTTGATAAAAATTGCTAAGCAGGGAGAAAACTGCTGTTTTCTTCGATTTCATTATTTTGACGAGAGCCTGATTCCACCACGCTAACTCACATGATATCTTCCTATCCGGACTTTTTTAAAATGTTGATGTTTTAACGCCCCTGTCGACACAATTTGTGAGGCATCGTGGTGGAATCAGGCTCTCGTTATCTTTTCGGCATGCAGAGTTATTGGTATCATCTTAAAGTTTGTTCATTTGTCTTTATTTGGAGGTGAAAATAATCCTTTTATCTTGAATACAAGTCGAGATATTTGCGAAAGAAGGAGGTGGGGCTCACCTGTTTTCAGAGGTAAAATTAGTGAGAAAATGGCCGTCAAAGAGTTATTTCCTTAGCTTAAGAGTCTGTGATAACTGAAAATTTACAATTTTTGTGCCTTTAATCAACGTTTTTCAGAAAAAATCGGCACATAAATGAGTTCTTTAATGGACATAGATGGTGAGCAAAAAAACAAAAATGTGGTAATCATTCACAAACCAAACCTGCGGAAAAATGCAAGTTTCTTCACTATGAGTATTTTGACGAGAGCCTGATTCCACCATGGTGCCTCACATTTAGCTAACTCAGGTGGCAAGCTCCCGACTCTGTCTGTCAGGACCAACATCCCAGCAGAAAAAGTGGGTTACTCAATAGAAATTTTCTCCGCTCAGGAATCGGATTCGGGCCTCCCGCGAGCGACAACAAAGTGCCAGACTGCTACATCACCGACGCCAGCATCCCGTTTCTCAAGATGGGATGCCATTGCATTCAAAAGTCCAATATTTGAGTGGAATTATGTGTGTGGGGCTGTAAATGACAGGCCTTGAGTAACTTGGTCTACTTTTCTGTGCCAGCCTGCCAGAAAACGCCAAATATATCAAAAGCATCAACAACAAAATTTTGTTTGATCTTATCGAGAAGAGAATAAAACTTCGAAAAAAAACACCTCGCTTTTCACCACGATTCCCAGCAACACGGTTCACATTTTGAAATTAGCGACAGATAAATGAAATGGTATTGAGTTGTAGTCTAGAGCGAGTCGACACGATGAATACCATAAATACCATGCTTTGCAAGTGACACATATGAATAATAGCAGATTTAAAATAAATAGTAATGAAACCCGATACAGTACAGAGCACATAAATAAACTCGTGATATCGGAAAACCCCAGAAAAACGGCAACTTACATGTCGTACTCGCAGATGTTCGACTAGACCTGTATGGTCGACGCTGGATCTGCCTATATCAAAGTCTTTCGGTGACGTCAGAGTGGTCATCTTTTGCCACAGAAACTGGCCATACAAGGCTTTGTGGCCGGGCACACGGCCTGAGTCCATCCTCGGAGGAAACATTGCCTTGACGGTGGTGCTAAATCAGAAGCCTTAGAAAATATGTACACTAGAGATTATACTATCTTTATACAGAAAATACCCTGGGTAATCGGTCCTATCACCCCCCCAAAAAAAAAAGAATAAAATGATAATGATAAAATAAAGGTAAAAACATTCAGTAAAAAAATCCAAACAATAAGGATGATTTTTAAAATATAGATTAGTAAAAATAAAAATAACTAGCTGGGCCTCCTTTCAATGAAAGGAATGATCGGTGTTTTAATATCAACAGAAAGTCATTGGTAAAAAAAAGAAAACATGAAGCTAGATCTCTACGGGTCGCACATTTAAAATAGAGCTCAGTCAAAGATAGTACATAACAAGATGGTCCACTCAGCCAAATTAGTGTCCGCCGGAAGTCCGCTCTTTGTTTCAGATGGCACTGCAGTCTGTTTTGAAGCTCTCTTTCGGTTTTTCAGAAGAAGAATAGGAACAGCACCTACTTGCGTGCGCAAATCGACTGCTGTTCATCAGCAGTTCGGGTTCATTCTATGTTGAGTTTTAGGTTTTTAAATATTTTAATGACCTCTCGCCTTTCATTCTAGAGTCAAATTAAGCGAAGAAAACAATCACCACTTCTTCCGGAAGAGGTTTTTAAGTCACCGTAACCATTATTTATAAAGCGTTCTTCCGAAATTTATTCAAAAACTTGCTAGTTTCACTTTGATTTTTTAAACTCAAGTAGGGTAACTCTGTTCGCAAAGGGTGCGCATTTGCGAAGAGGGCGCCACCGAATTTTGAGGACACTTTTTTAATTGGCTCAAAGAGAGGAGTGGCCACTCTTGTTATGTAGACTCTTTGACTCAGTATTGCACGACAATGCGCGATGGTATCGAACGGAAGTACGACCAAAGATAGTTATGTAGACTCTTTGGTACGACTTGAAATAAACAAACCTGGCGGATTTTCTCAAAATACAGAGACAAAAGCGATCGGCGAAATAAAGAACTTTTAGCTTTTTGAGGCAAATCTGTCTCAAAACTGAAAAAACTAAGGACGTCATGATCTGGAGAATATTTTAGAGAATCTTTTGGCGAAAACCGCACGTCGATCGATGCAGCCATTAAAAAGCCTTTTGAATAGCAACATTCGGCCACCACAAATAGATAATAGATGTTGTTAGAGAACAGAGTTTGCTGGATGTGCTTTACGGTTCAAAAACTTTATGTTACGACTGCAAATCTTCCATCATATTTTGGTTCTAGGTCTATATTATACAATGTGATAGATTGGATGGCTGGGCTTGCATAGCCGACATCGATTCAATTGATCATAGGTGGTCATTAATGTCTACAATGATGTTCGTCCCGTGGAAGTGACTCAAACCATATTATGAGTAGGAGGATTCAGTGCTTAGGTACTTGAACAAAAATCCTTACGCAGTAAAATGGATGTTCAACAACCGTTTTATAAAACAAGATGACATTATGCTTTTGGGAGAGTTTGGTGGTACAAAAGGCCATTTACATTGATGAAAATCCGCCCAACAGAAAGAAAATTACACTTTCTATTTTTCTGAAACTAAAAAACAAATTAGACCTATGGTAGAGAATTATGTTGAAGGAAATTGTACACCCTTAAAATGTCACAAAATTCTCATTACATTTTTAAAAAAGATAATTTTGTCTTACAATTTTGAAAATGTTTGACAAAACTGGGGAAAAATAAATGGGGGTAGCTTTATCCTAAAGCCTACAAGCCAAATCATTTATCTTTGCGAAAGGATGCGTATTACAATTTAAACGCTTTGTTAAAAAGAGAACTTTATTTAGCAATGAACAAACTAAGTACGACACTGATAAAAGTCAGGAAAATGCCAACTGCCTAACAGAAATATAGATTAGCACAGCCAAGGCATTATTGTTCTTTCGAAAGGTCTAGACATTACTTGAATATAGTAAAACCTTCTGAATACAACCAAACCACTAGGCTCACATCACATCGGCAGCAGAAATGTTTCAACACAAAGACCGAATCCAAAACCTATTTTTCAACCTCTGCAAAAGTCAAAACTGTTCTTTACTCAATCAAAATTCCGTTATCGTTGCCCAATCTAATCGTTTTAATTACTCTGTAGCCCAAGCTCTCCCAATTTGGTGTGTAGAACGCAGTATCCACTTTGTCTTCCCTCCAACAAATCACTAGAACAGTTTACCACCAATAAAATTTGTTGATCAAATCGATATGATCATTACCATTTTAAACAGCCAGGTCCTAAATACG
Source organism: Aplysia californica (assembly GCF_000002075.1). Classification (NCBI taxonomy): domain Eukaryota; kingdom Metazoa; phylum Mollusca; class Gastropoda; order Aplysiida; family Aplysiidae; genus Aplysia; species Aplysia californica. The sequence goes on along the minus strand of NW_004797403.1, from coordinate 752,686 downwards.
TCATTCGGCTACCAGAAAAAAATTGTTTTAAAAATGCTACGGTGTCACGACTGTGTTTTTTCCTGGGTACAATGAAAACAAACAGACAAACACGCACACAAACACACACACACACACACACACACACACACACACG
>NW_004797403.1:746621-748494 GCF_000002075.1 Aplysia californica | reverse complement strand
TGTGTGTGTGTGTTATAAGAATATGAGAGACCACTAATAGACCCACCTGTGCTCCAAGAGCCGGCGATCCCATCATACCAGTTGCACGAACAGGACTTCCAGTGGTCAATGTCTGTCGCATACGACGTCTTTTTTTCAGTCGACTAATGAAAGCCAACTGAATTCCAGCCTGGTACATGCCGTTGGGTTCAGCTCACTGTCGAACTCCTTGCGCTCCAAACGAGCGACGGGGCCGATAGCGGGAGTCAAAAACTCAGAGATGAGTTCAAAACTTCTTCAAAAATCAGTGGAAGCCTGAGCTTTTATGGAACAAATCGCAAAATTAAAGAAAGATTCGCTTCCTGTGGATTGTCTCCTTTAGTTCTTAGAATCAACGAACTTTTTAGTTCACACAAAGGTTTGTTCCAGAAATGTAGTTGCCTTTCCAACGAGATTTATATGTCCACAAACGAATCGTTCACGGTGTCGTTAAATGAGCTTGAAGCTCAGCATTTATGAGAAATGTTGCCATAGGAAACATCAGGCTTAATTTGGGACACGACGTTTCGTCATTCTGCGCAAGAAATAAAGACTGCAATTTGCCAATCATGCAAGTAAGATAAAGTTAACCATATGGATATTGAATCTACCTACTTTTAAATTGTATACTTCTTGGACATTTTACACAGGTCCCTCAACACCCCCCCCCCCCAAAAAAAAACAAAAAAAACCCTTGCGTATGTGAGGATAAATTATGATTTTAAAACAAAAAGTACACTAACGTTAACGATAGGGAAAAGTTTCGAAACATTGACCAATCGGTCGATTTTAATAGAAGACTACGCTTAACAAAAACAGCGTAATATTCATGAGGCAAACAAAGCCACAAAGCCCCCCCCCCCCTTTCCACACACACACAAACACTCACACTATAATCATCAACACCTACACATTCGCTATCAGTCAGAAAGGTGAACGTCCCAATATGAAGATTTTATCCGGACGTAAGGCTACACGTTACTTACTTTTTGCGGCATGCAATAATTTTATTTTATGTTGTCTCTTTACCTACAGGTGGCAGGTTAAAATGTTGTTCTTTAAGTCACCTTTCGTGTCAGATCCATACTACAGAAGCATCTTCAGCGAAGCATGAGTCAATATGTGAAGGCTTAGTTACCTTTATCAAAATGAGTGTAAGAACGGTGATGAAGGAAGATGGGGGAAGGAGTTGTCTCACTCAATGTCATTACGTCCATTTGAACCGAGCAAATAAAAAGAAGCTGCCAAGATGTCTGAAATCCTCCCCCAATCAAGACTTCTTGACACATGTATGGAGTTTGTGACGAAAAACAGGCCTCCAATACTTCAACAATTACTTCATTTCCCTCAGATCGCTTGCCGGAACTTCTTTAAAAACATCGTCATAAAACGAGTAGTAACTAACAATTTTTTTAAACTAACATTGTTTCAATACACATGGCTTATCAAATAACTAGAGTATTGTAGGTGTTGTAAGCATTTTGTCCAAAAGCTCTTCCAGAGATCCAAACACAAAAACAGACAATTGTAATCTGTGATACCAAATACATAAACTTTTTTAGACCTTGTTCTCTCCCTCAAGCGTTCATGGACATAATGACAGCCTTCTGAACTATAACACTATAGTATTAGCAAAAATAACCAGTGACAGCGTTGTCGGTGCCAGAGGAGAGGAAGCCAGAAAATACAAAACAAGTTCATACGATGACAGGACTACAATTGGCCAAAATTTAGAGATTGAGAGATGACTGTTTTTATTTCGAAACACGGTTGAAGCTGTAGCTTTAGCTCGCGGTACATTTTAGTAGTAGTAGTAGTAGTAGTAGTAGTAGTAGTAGTAGTAGTAGTAGTAGTA
>NW_004797403.1:741104-743475 GCF_000002075.1 Aplysia californica | reverse complement strand
ACAAGACGATCCATTCAAGAGTCTCACATGAAAACAAAATTTTCATGCCCGTCTGAGTCAGATTGAGGATTGGAAAAATCTGGATTGTTTTCCTTTATTATTAGCCATGCTAATTTACATGTTATGCTATCCGTATATCCTCCTCCGCGAAATAAACTCCAAACAAAACAATAATGACAAAAGCATAGACAAAGCAAGCAGAAAACGTACGATTCAAACGTTGAAAAATTTAAAAACTGCATTAATAATATGACACGTTGACGTGAGAATAGAGATAACTTTGATTTCAAACTTTGCAACCAAAACAAACCAGAGGCTGGGAGTCGTTTGCTATCATAGGCCTAGACTTGCTAACATTGCACTCAAATACATTGCCGTACTCTGACGTAATCCCGCTTCACAATGATGTGCACTGTTTTATCTAATTGGAACAAAATTAAGAGCAATATAGAGAGTTGTGCCTACTCGCTACTATAGGGATAGTGCAAAGAGATTATAAATAGAACTATTATTATAACTTCTGTGTGACAGTGGGAGACTGGACAGGTGTTTGCAAAGAGGTTCCATGTTTTACCTCTTTGGGTGTTTGGCACTTCATTTGGGCACCTGTGGTGGGCGGGCTTTGCAGCGAAATTTTTACAGGGGACAAAAAGCGGCTGCGATAACATTGTACGGTCTTTGTAGGAATTTTAGCCTATGATTCAAGTCTACATTTTGCTTAGAAAAGATTAGGAGGCGAATACAGTGGGCGCAGTAATTTATGCAAATTTGTGTATTCCACGTGTGAGATATCAGCTTAGGCCTAGCCTATTTCAAGGATTTATTTCACTGGAAGTTGGAAGTGCAATGCTAAAACAACTCCAAGTATGGTATAAAACATAATGATTATTACAAATGCATGTTAATCTTGAAGAAGTATTTTTGATTTTTTTTTTAACTCAAAACCTCCGCCAGCAAAATCCTTACTTCGTAAGCAGATTAGACGGTCTGAATAAAACCAACCGCTAATACGTTCTTTTTTTTTTTATTAAGCAAAGAAAAACTATCCTCGCACTTGACAACTATTTTAACGACACATTTACTACTCACCATCATTCTCACAGTTATAACCAGATCAAAGAGGCCAACCTTACGATTTTCAAGAGAATTCAGGCTAACACTAAACAGGTTTAAATGAAATATTAGTGCGTCCGTACTCTGTTCTCATCTTCGGTGAGGGCCACAGCATTATATTGAAGAACACCAAAAAAAATGGCGGGGAAATGACATACGTATAGTATATTTTTAGTAGGGAAATATTCTACGACCCCATCGACGTAATTTACACTAATCAGGAAGAAGGGGCGGGGGGGGGGACTTCTTACTGCAACCTCGCCTGTCAAAATCAAACCGAGATGAATGGAATAGTATCCCTGTAGACAGATTATGCGGGCAGTTAGTAAAAGCGGGCAACGCCGAAGAGCCTTACCATTACATCACCGACTTTTATATGCGGATAATTGTCATTGTATAATTATATTATAATATGTATTAGTTTGCTCTTTTACTGTAAAAATCTGCAATACATTATATTTCCCCCGAAATAACTCAACCCTGCTATCGACTCCATTACAAACGATATGAGAGAAAAATAGGTGGAAACAAAATCCTTGCCATTAGAAAAGGGACAAGCTGGACAAAGTTTTTGTTGTTGTTAATTATTGTTGTGTTATTGATTGTTGTTGGGGTTGTTTGTTTGTTTTTTGGGGGGGTTGTGTTGGGGTGTTTTTGTTTTTTTTTGGGGGGGGGGTAGTAAGAGAGTCAGAAAGAGAGGGGCAGGGAGAAGAGATACATAGAGAGAGAGGGAGAGGGAGGAGGGTGGGAGAAAGAGTATAAAAGACAGAAAAAGTGAGAGAGAGGGAGAGGGGTTTGGGGAGAAAAGGCGAGGTGGGGGGGGGGCGTGAAAGCTAGAGACAGTTTAGCTTGATATGAGCTAAATACTCTGAGAGAATACACGACCCTCCTGCTAGTGTTATCTGAACTGAGCGAAAACCAACTCAAAGGCAACAAACAGCAAATCCCATTGTGATGATGTAAAGATAAGTTTTGACTTTCGTAAAAACGCTTTCTTTTCACTCTGGGGCCGTACAAAATGTAAAACAATAGTGGTCCATATTTACCGGGTTTGAACTGTATGGTCGGTACGAAAAGAGATTAACTTTTGTAAGTCCAGGACAGAACACGTAAGGAAGTAAATTATTGACTTATTGATCTTCCTCCATCTCTTTCCTTTTCCCACACCACTCTCATCTCCATCAAATTCGAACACAAAGGCACACACATAAACACCTTTCTCCCTTTCTCTCTCTCTCTCTCTCTCTCTCTCTCTCTC
>NW_004797403.1:739515-741004 GCF_000002075.1 Aplysia californica | reverse complement strand
AAACGTGCTATTGTTCGTCGGAACTGTACTTTTTTCTCTAAATATATGAAGTGTGTTCTTCCCAAGTGCTGTCAGAATGGTTCATGAGTCGGAGGAATGACTCCAGTGACGACCGCTGAAGAACACCACAGACATCATGGAGAAAGGCGTAAATAGATCTTATTTATATGACCTATAATGACAAGTTTTCATTGCTACAAAAAGTAAACATGTTATTATTGTTTTAAATACTATTCAGTGTTCTAAAGGAAAATTTGTACACACGCGTACACAAATACTTACACACACACACCCCCACACACCCACACACACTCACCCACTCTCTCTCTCTCTCTCTCTCTCTCTCTCTCTCTCATTCGATAGTTTGCGTGTAATCTACCTTCCTTTTAAATTAATCCCTGGTCGTTACAAAGCCAGGAAATGCACCCTGTGGGAGACATTTTTTTGAGGACTAATGGTGTTGGCGTAAAGTCTAGGAGTTCGCGAACAGGAAGGGAAAGAGAAACCGGTCTCTAGCTGCAGGTAGTTGGAACAACAACACTTCATAGAAGTCTGTTCTACGAACAATGAAATTGATAAAAGTTGTGAAAAATTGTGAAATACGAGAGTGTAGATAACTGAAATAAACTGAAACTACAAAGTACCATACGTGAACTGAACTCCAGACCAAACCATACTGGGTTTTCATATTTGGTTAAACTAGAGATAAAAAATGTAAAAGCTGTTCGGCGTGAAGACAATGTATTGGTCTTTTGGAAGTAAAATCAAAGTAGGCTACCTCCACCTTTTGGATAACATATCGTTGCTTCGTAAACGTGTATAAAAACTTAAACACTAAGGATTACAAAGCACAATAAAAACTATCACATGTACTCAGTTAACACACAATTTTACAAATCTGCTCCTCCATCAGATGTTAAAACGTTGGCTGCCAACACAGATCTGTGTATTGATGATGTCAAGTCAGAATATTTACTACAAGCTCCTACTTAATAAAAATAAAACCGATATTCTCTTATTTTAACCAAAGAAAGTCATATTCGCATTAAGATAGATCCCATTTACACTGAAGACGAAACACTTTATTTCAGAGATAACACAAACAATTCGAGTATGTAATTTGATTCAAAATATTACAATAGAATATTAGGTCTATTAATTGTGTACCATTTTTTACCAATTGCCTAGAATAAGGCATGTGATTTCATGTCTATATTTATATAGAATTCGCATTGAAAACTCCTGTGTCATCTTTTCTGTTTCCACGAGTCGATTACTGCAATGCTCTACTCGCTAACCTACGTAAAACATACACCACTCTTCAGAAATTACAGTGTGCTCAGTAACCATGCTGCTAAGCTCGTACGGGGAAGAAAAAGGCAGCACATTACTCCCGTGCTAAAAACTTTGCTTTGGCTTCCTGTGTAAGCCCGAATATCGTATATAATTGGAATTTTATTCCTACAATAAGTGTACCAGTGTCAAAATA
>NW_004797403.1:735691-736872 GCF_000002075.1 Aplysia californica | reverse complement strand
TGAGTGAGTGACCGACGGGCAGGCGGGCGGACGGACGGACAAACAGACTGACTGACTGACTGACTGACTGACTGACTGAATGAATGAAGAAATGAAGGAATGAATGAATGAATAAATAAATGAATGAATCAATGAATGAATCAATGAATGAATGAGTTAGTAAGTGTGTGATTGAGTGACTGACTGACTGAATGGCTTCGTGAGTGAGTGAGTAAGTGAATGAATGACAGACGGACGGACGGACGGACGGACGAACGGACGAACGGACAAACAGACTGACTGACGGACTCAGTAACTGAGAGAGTGAAAAACAGTAGATAGATGCCACGCCCAGGAATATACCAACGAGGGATACGACGTCATCTCGAGGGAGAGAATTCAAACCAGAGTAGGGGAAGCAATAAACTGGGGGTTTCTCGGGGATAAGCCTAAAAGAAAAGATTCGCAAGGGGGTTTCAGATACTGCTGTGTCATGTACAAAGCAGATACGTCATGCAAAGTCATAAAGAAGGTAAATCCCGTATTGTCTCTCAGTATAACAAAATAGAGACTAAAAATCAACTGAAGACAGCAATGGCCAAAAAATATAATAATATATCTAAATAAAGACCAGGTGTTCTTCAAGACCGAAATTCTACCAGATAAAGGAAGCTGTTCCGATATTGCGCGAGTTCGGCGACATTTTGCAAACGAAGAGTCTATTTAATTTTGTGTGACGATCATTATTGAAGTGACGAAATAGAGCCAGGTGTACTGTAGAACTGCATAAATTAAAAGGGGGGGGGGGATAATAGTGCGTTTGAATCCGACATTTTAGTTATCTAAAACACGTTAGCAATGTAATCTCTCTCTCTCTCTCTCTCTCTCTCTCTCTCTCTCTCTCTCTCTCTCTCTCTCTCTCTCTCTCTTTATCCCTTGCAAACTTATATGAGAATAACGCCATCTGCTTAGTAGATAGTATCCAATAGTGTACTACGCACATACTAAGTATTACAAGTAACTGTTACAGATGGAGATTCAAAGATTATAGATGTAAATCATTGATCTGAGAGCAGTGATGATTTAAGAAATAATGGTCGTGATGAAGGATGATGTGGGATTGCGTTTAAGTAATGCTAGCGTTAGTCCTAACCTCCTCTGTATCTCTCTCTTTCTTCCCCCCTCCCCCTCCACCTCTCTCT
>NW_004797403.1:732084-734442 GCF_000002075.1 Aplysia californica | reverse complement strand
ACACACACACACACAGACACACACACATTCAGAGGCACAATGGTTTTTTTAATTAAGAGAATAAACTGATTTAACTTTTCCCTTGATTTTTAACAGATATGAATTCAAACTAAATTTTCAACAGAGGCGGGGTTGTTGCTGGGTTTATTTTTCGTTTTATTTTAGGGTGGGGGAGGAGGTGGTGGTTATATTTTTAAAACAATCTCGTTGAAACGGAATGTAAGGCATGCATGCATCACAAAGAGTGAGTGACAATATATATGAGGTAATTTTTCAGATGATGATTATGATAATTATAACAAGGGCAGAACGTACACACTGATTAAAGTGATTAGTCCAACCAGCCATTGCAAACACTAAGACTGCAGACGGTCGAAAGTGCATTGATTCATTATTACCATAACATTATCAACGACAATCTGTTTCGGAGGTAGGTGACAACGCTGAGGGGAAAGAAGAGACAAAGCTGCATCGAATCCATCGCCTTTGACGAGACAATGCTCATGTAATGACGGCGAGAGGAAAGATTTGTCTTTGGTGTGTTAAAGAGTAATTTATTATACTTTATTTCTTTCAATAATTAATGTTGATGATAATGATGAAGATGATGATGATCTGCTTGCAGAACAATGTTTCTTTCTTGTTCTACACCAGTATAATGTCAAATTATTAACTTCATGTATACCAAACTAATGGACACAGTGCAAGGCAAACTACATAAACAAACATTGTTGCATGTCGTCAAGAAACAGCATAAATCATGTAATGATTAAAAAGGATTCGTTTGGGGTTTTTTTTTAATTTGTTGTTGGGTTGTTGTTTTTTTCGTTGCTTCCAAATTTTTTGTAAAAAGTTGTTTTTATGGGGGGGGGGGGTTTCGTTGTTTGTTTTTGTTTGTCCTTTTTTCCTTAAACAACAACTAATAAAACGTTTGTGTCTTAAGCAAACAGTAATTTTATACAACCACTTATACTAGGTAAGCAATCTTTACATCGAGAATTTCAAATAATTTTGCCCCTTTTTCTTGAAACTGTCCGCTATAATATTACGTCTAGACGCAACAGCTTAGAAGAATACATATTGGTAAAAAGTAAGCGTTCTTTTTTGTAATAAATAGAAAGACCTGAAATTTCAGCTTAAGCATTTCAGTTAATAATATTGCTACCTGCACTTTTAGTTAAAGCATTTCAGTTTAATATTATAATAATACTACCTGCAGTTTTAGTTCGTGCATTTCAGTTTATAATAATAATACTACCTGCTGCAATTGTATTTAAAGCACTCAAAGTTATCCATAAAGAACGCCACCTCTGGTGTAGTTTAAAAGTTATAAAAATAAGGGATACTACGCAGCGACTTGAAAACCATTAAAGATCAGCGCAAAAAAAGGCACGTTTTAAAAATCACAGAAAACAGAAAGTCCACGTTGAAAAGGCGGGTTCCGAGAAATACGGATCACTGAACATTCACGACACGTGAAGGCGCACTTCAAAGAGGGAAGTACCCTCACCTTTCAAACGCTGAAACTCTTTTCGTCGAGGTGATAACTCTCGTCACGAATCAAGACATTATCTTACACACAGTTTGTTCCATTGTTTGGTCACACAGACTACAATAAGACGCTCCCCAAAGCGGGAATGCATGAAAGTGTGCGGAGAATGTGCCAGGTAACCGGAAAACAACGCCCAAGAGAAGTAAAGTCGATGTGCGGCATGGCATGCAGTAACGATCCGGTGCAAAGGCCAAATAGGCAAATACTCGCATGCAGCATACAGTAGACAGAGCGTGACTCCCTTCGTCACGTTATGCTACCTTCTCCCTGATTTTTCGCCGCGCCATTCTGGCAATTCGAATTGTGAGCAAGGGATAGGAAAGGAGAAAAAAAAAAGGGAAAAAAAAAAGCGTGGAGAGAATAAGATTGGAAAGACGCAGAAAGGGAGGGGGTACCCTACTAAGCTGGGGATAGTACTAGTCAGTAAGTCACTGGGCGGTTTCGTTGGGAGTAATGCTGGTAGTAAGCCGACTTACAGGGCGTCCGTCTGTTCCCGGTTGTCGCGAGAGGGCAAGAACCTCTTAGACTGAGCTGCTGATGCCGGAAGCAACAATAACAAAACTCGGCCGTTTCTGGTTGGGTTAGAGTTCAACAACCGGTAAAAGTTTTACCCCAACACACTCACACACATACACACACACACACACACACACACACACACACACAAACACACACACACACACACATTGTCTCTCTCTCTCTCTCTCTCTCTCTCTCTCGCTCTCGCTCTCTCTCTCTTTCTTTATTTCTTTCTTTCTCTCAATTTCAATTTCTCGCTCCCTCTATCTCTCTCTCTCTCTCTCACT
>NW_004797403.1:729061-730822 GCF_000002075.1 Aplysia californica | reverse complement strand
AAGAAGAAGAAGAAGAAGAAGAAGAAGAAGAAGAAGAAGAAGAAGAAGAAGAATGGTGACAGCAATAGTAATAAGAGTATCTAAATAGCACATTGTATGCTACAGGTCGTTGTAAATTTTCTGAGTAAATAATAAATTAATTATTACATGAATAATACTCTATGTATTAAATTAAATTATAGTATATAAATCAGTAAATCGCCTGCACTGTGGTGTAGCAGTTATGGAGAAGACCTGAGTTTGCTTCCTTCTGGGGAGAATCTTTATTGAGTACTAGCTGGTCCCCCTTTCAATGAAAGGAATGATCGGTCCAATAGCGTCAACTGAAAGTAATTAGCCTACTATATTTACACTCTACTGGAATGTAGCAATAAATCTTGAGAGATGCAAAAAATTAGACGTTCTAGATCTATACTCTCAACACAAAGTGCACCTCACGAAATATCACTTCCGGCACTTCCGTTGTGAAGGACAGCATAATACGCAGATTTGTTTCGTTTCTCAGCGGAATAATCACAAAGGCTAAAGAAGGATGGAAACTTTGTCAAACATATTTTTCTAACTTCAAGAAATGAATAAATCAAAAATCGGACTCCGTCATGGGGACCTATCTGCTATCTTTTTGGGGGTACTTGCAAACTTTCAAGTCTGTAGCTGTCGTATGTTTATGGGAAAAGTGACACGTGTTTCCAAGTTGCCAAATATATAATAGATTTCAGTTGTCCTGATAGGACGTAGTGTGCTTGTCAGTCAGGGTCGGTCACGACAAACTATTATTTTGATCGAATTTACCTAAATTGAGTGGATGTGGGGCATAAAAGAAATACATTAAAAATCGTTTGCGATTATAAAAGAAACACATGCAAAAGAAAGAAATGAGCCTCTCCAGGTTAAGTAGAGTCGGAGCATGGTGCATCTTTTGTGAAAGTTCTCTGTGAGTACTCTGTGTGTCTGGAACATTACTACACAGCTTGCCTACTCTTGACTGCTGTTAAAGTACCACCCATTACTAGGCTCTGTAGGAGCAGGAAACTTAACGGTAAAAGTAATTATAGTTGTGTGTGAACTTGACGAAAGGAATGGCAAAGAAATAATTGCTTGAAGGCCTTGGGATCAATAAATGGTGTTTTCTCTTCTCTGATGTCTTCTAATATAATATAATGCTTTTAGTAATGACAGTACGCTGTCTCAGAATTACAAAGGTCTATCCTCCCAGTACTTAGTTTTTAGAAATTTGACGTACTAAAATTTGAGCTTTACAACATGTCAAGCTTTTTCGAATGGCATTTTTTGAAAACCCTTAAAACGACTAGACGAATAATCCTACGACTTTGATAGAGGATACAGAATATTTGGTTTCTGACGTTTTGGTCCAAGAAACTCAAATCGACCAAAAATGTCAGATAGAACTTTATAATTCTAACGCTGTGATTAGTTCGGGGCCACCGTGCCAATGTTTATCTCTAATAGGACAGATCCAAGTAACAGGACATTTGCTTTACCACTGATAGCAAGTATCTTGACTGAATTAGTTCCGAAATTGAGCGTTCTCAGCTCCTGGATTTTTTGTATCACAATCGACTCTAATTGAAGCTGTATGCAAGTGAAAAAATAACGTTCATAATTTTAAAATCTCACTTTCTTTCACCCCCTTCTCCCCCTCCCCCATTACTACTACTACTACTACTACTACTACTACTACTACTACTACTACTACTACTACTACTACTACTACTACTACTACTACTACTACTACTACTA
>NW_004797403.1:725923-728596 GCF_000002075.1 Aplysia californica | reverse complement strand
CAAACACATAATACAATACTTTCAATCCTATTTTGACCTTTTCGTTCGTGATCTCATGATGACGTATAAATACCACAACCTTAAAGCTGGGAGAAACACGACAGAAAATACGTCCTGGGGCAAAATTGTCGTAGTGTTTGCTTTACTTTCCTCCACACACAAACCTGGCAAAGTGTAGCATCATTGGCATACACTTAATCGTTTATCTGTTTTCTGACTTGCCACGTTGAACAGATCTCCCGGGAAGCTGACATACTTTACTCCTCGCAACAAGTTTTTCTGCGGGAAAATTCCAGCTAATTGCCGTTCAAGGAGGTTTTTCTTCTGTTTTGCTTTATTTACGGGAAGTTGAATTCCAAATTCATAATTGAAACATTGTCTTTCACTTCGAAGAGAACACTTATTCTCACGTAGTTGGCGTCACGGCAGAGAGGAAAAGATCCAGTAAAACTGAAAAAAATTTCCATACATCATTTTACTCAACCATCGACACATTTAAATCATTTAAAAGGCGGGCTTCAACCGTGCCCGTCAGAGACAACTCGGGGTGAATGGCATGCAAGGTAAAAGACCGCTATACTCAACAGAAATTCTCGCCGCGCGGGTAATCGAACTCAGGCTCTCAGCGTGCAAAGCCAGAGACGCCGATGAGAAAGATTTGGATCTCACTCTGTTTCCAAAGTTATTTTAATTTTGATAATGCAAGAGTGAGTGGTTGGCGGGTGCTCTGATGTGGTTTGCTCCTTCTTTCCTATCAAACTCTATCGTCTTGATCTCTCCTCATTCTATTTTATGTTTGTTACTCTCTTGTAGCACTTCTACTCTTCGGCACTTATATGACATTATTGTGCTGCAAGTGCCGTAAAACTCTTACTAAAAGAAAAGATAATGCAATCTATATTCAAAATGATTAGGGTTTTCAAACAACACCACTATTAGAATTTTTTAAGGGGGGGTGCTACACCCCCAAAATCAAAATTCGGCTCAAAATCATGGAATTTGAGTTGTAGGCATTTTTAGCTTCCTCAGTCTCTCCTACAACTATCTCATGGCATAAGAACCCCCAAAAACCGTATTTTTTCCCATACCGGGCATGTTTGTAACCGCCATTTCCTCATAAAGTCAGTATTTTATTTTTCTTTATCGGCCGTTTTCTCAAAATGCGACTTTTCTCTATACTTTTTTAAATAACTCCGCCATTTTTCATTCAATCTTCATGAAAGTTTCACAGAAAGAAGAGAAGAGGTAATACTAAAAATTTGTATGTTGAATTTTTTATATATTGAATAGATTTTTGTTGGTGGTGTCTGGAGTGTGGATTTTCACAGATTTTTCGCAAACTTGAATGCTACCTCAGGAAAAAATTCATTAAAAATTTTCTAATTCGATTAGGAAAAAAACAACAGACAAATTTTTAGATCTGATGTTTGTGAACACGCCTGCAAAAAAACAATCAAATTTCATGCGGGATAAGTGCGGTATTCATTACGTATCCATGGAAACGAAACTTTTTTCTCAAATTTGATTGCGGATTTTAAGACTCCTTACTATGCTTGTTATATGTGTGAAATTTGGTAAAATTCGGTCTATTAATAAGCGAGATAGCCTCCAGGTGTAGCCCCCCCCCCCTTAAATGAGGAAATCGGGGGGGGGGGAAACGAGTTCCTTCTCCTTGTTTATCTCTGCTCAAACAAAAATCCCAACAGTATGTACATTTGTGAGGCATCGTGGTGGAATAAGGCTCTCGTTAATTTTTCGGCATGCAGAGTTATTGGTATCATCTTAAAGCTCGTTCACTTGTCTTTATTTGGAGGGGAAAATCCTTTTATCTTGAATACAAGTCGAGACATTTGCGAAAGAAGGAGGTGGGGCTCACCTGTTTTCAGAGGTAAAATTAGTGAGAAAATGGCCGCCAAACAGTTATTTCCTTAGCTTAAGAGTCCGTGGTAACTGAAAATTTACAATTTTTATGCCTTTAATCAACGTTTTTCAGAAAAAATTCGACACATAAATGAGTTCTTTAATGGACATGAAAGGTGTTGAGCAAAAAAAAAAGATTATAAAAATTCACAAACCTGTGGAAAATATGCAAGTTTCTTCACTATGAGTATTTTGACGAGAGCCTGATTCCACCATGGTGCCTCACATATGTATGTTTGCCATTATAAACCAAAGTGCCCTTCTGGGACAAATAAAAGTGTAATTTATTTTTTAAATGTCGGTAATGCAGTGGTCAGACTCTCGGACTCTCAGCTGTAAGGTCGTGGGTTCGAATTCGTCAAGGACCCGATGTAATGTCCGTGTGAAAGACAATTAAAACGAATTGTCCTAATTTAACCCAGGAGTAAATGTTACCAGAGTTATAGACAACGAAAGATCTTGTCAAGTTGTAGGTGTTTTAGTTCGTGTAACCCTCAGCTTGCACTTTTCACTGGAGAGAGCTTTTGTTTCCTTCTTAAGTTTCGTTTTTCCCCGATTTTGTTTTGTGTAAGAATGCTTTCGATGTGTCATCACTTTCGGTAGACTGACTACGGGTTCTAGTCTTTTCGTCTGATTTTTTTTTCTTAGACACTTTCAAAATAAATAATTACAAAGTAACACTGAATAAAAATAAATAAATAAATTCAGAAAGAAAGAAAGAAAGAAAGAAAGAAAACGAGTTTTTTCTTTTTT
>NW_004797403.1:723014-724362 GCF_000002075.1 Aplysia californica | reverse complement strand
GGGGGGGAGGGGGGGAGGGGAGTAGCCGTGACGTCGCGAACAAAAGGTACTTTCAACATACAATGCGGCATGTCTACTGACTAGACACTGGATTCTTTTTTCTCTCGTCATTTTCTTGTCCGCTTTTATCATAAATATCTACTAACCTTTACTGCCACTGTATTCTCATATTATGTAAAGAAAGTCTTCTGTGTTTGGTTTCTTTTTTAACATGTTGGTTGACTATACACGCTGCATGAAACAGTGTGTCTTTTTTTCAATGAAATTGCAACAGTATGCATATTTTCAACTCTACTCGTTGAAACAAAACCGGGAATACGCCCACGACTTGTAAGAGATATAAAACGAGGGCAGTGGTTTGGGACACGCTCAAGTAAACGTTTACAGTTTCCTCATAATATCACTCGATCGGAAATGAGTATCCGGGTAGAAAAGTAAAATGAGTGCCTTGTCTGTTTGTTACTGTGTGAGAATGCAGGCTCGTCCTGGGTGTTTCAGGAGAAGCTGAGAACGTTTCAGAATGTCACTGGCCCTGTTGGTGTACACAGGATTACTGAAACACATTATTTGCTTTGTTTGATCATTGGGGAAAAGGGATGGGGTCAACTAATCGATACCCTAGAATCACGAGGTTTTATCTGCTCAGTACATGTACCTAGTTTTGAGTAATTTGACCAAAAAAAAGGTGAGTTTCACATGTCAAGCTTCCTCGCCGTATGCAATTCTTTGAATATCGTGATAACGACTCTGAATATTCTAACAATTTTGATAGAGCAGATAGAACATTTTGTTTCTGACATCATTATCTTAGTAACTCAAAACGACCAAAAATTCAAGATAGAACTAAGTAATGCTAAGGTAGCGAAATGCCAGTATACAAATTCGCCTAAAACGAACAAATGTCAAATCATTCACGACAGAAAGGTTCAGGGTATTTCCCATGGTACAAAGTCCCAACAAATCAATCGTGAACTTACTTTTGTTTATTTATTCAGCAATTTTCAAGGTTGGGGTCCCACTTGGGTATATTCTGTGGAAGGTGTATGTTTAATTCGGAGGTCCCGCATCTTAAGCTGGCTATACTGTGTTTACAGAGATGTTAGTCCCATACCATGATATATATAGTATATAGTATGTATGTACGCGATATACGAAATTCTATCTAGAAAGTATCCCTAGAAGGAATTCAGACATTCCAATTTGCTTCAACGTAAGCTGAGTTAGGGGTTCCAGCATAAAGTCTGTATGTCTGTCTATCTGTCTGTCTGTCTGTCTGTATGTCTGTCTGTCTGTCTGTCTGTCTGTTTGTATGTGTATCTGTCTGTCTGCCTATTCACGTGTCACTCTC
>NW_004797403.1:714748-722914 GCF_000002075.1 Aplysia californica | reverse complement strand
TCTCTCTCTCTCTCTCTCTCTCTCTCTCTCTCGTTCCTAGCTAGCTAGTGTATCCTTGATCGGTAAGATTCACTGTAAGATGTGTAAAGTTAATGCCAGGAATACCCGTTCTTTAAATACCGTACTTGATTTATAAAGCCTTTGATGTAAATGCACATTTTGTCAGCTTTACTTCTCTTTTCATTTTGAATTTTAATGAGAGTAATATATAATTTAATTGTTTTAATGTATAGCTGCATGTGCTTTTACGGTCTGTACAGCCACGAAAAATTTCCCTCTGGGATAATAAAGTATTATCTTATCTAATCGTATCGTATTTCCACTTTCATGTCAAACCTTACATGTCCCTTTCCTTTCTTCCTCAGATTGAGAGTCGACTATGGAGAAAATCTAGGAGTACAGCATACTCTGATATCCCAGAATGCGTTGGGGTTGATCTCAACCGAAATTTCGGATTCGAATGGAACGATAGTCCCTGTAAGAAAATTTTCATTTTACGCTGTCAGGAAGCAGATATTATTATGACTCAATTTTCCTTTTGCAAACAAAAAAAACCCACCCAAAAAAACTATTTTTGTATTAGGTGATTGTATTATGATATTGCGGTGTATTGTCTGAAATTCACATTTCTGAGAGTGGTTTGGTTGTTGTTGTTCTTGTTTAGTTTTGTAATAATTTTCACGGAAATTTATGTTCCAGTTCCCGGGTGGGTGAATTTTTTTTTCTCTGACTCCTGATTATATCTCGATTGTCTTGATGTCTATTACTTGACTTATAGACTTGACCTTCAGAATGACATTTTTTAGTGTTATGTAGAGAATGACGTCGATCTATATCAAAGATCGTACATAACGAGACAGTTAACTCTGCCCAAAAAGTGTCCACGGAAGTCCGCGCATTGGTTCAGATGTCGCTACAGTCTTTGTTCCGCGAAGCTCTCTTTCGTTTCTCCAGAAGCAGAAAAGGACTAATAGGGCCTCCCCCCTGGCGCATCAGCTGTTCCGGTTCGCTCAGCGCGGAGTTTTGGGGTTATTTTATTTTTATTTTAATAACCTCTCGCCTCTCGTTCTAAAGCCAAATTAAACGAATAAGACAGTCGCCCCTTCAACCTGAAGAGGATTTTTGTCAGAGTAACCTTTTAAAAAGGCATTTTTCCGAAATTTTATTATAATTTATATAAAAACTTGTTAGTTTCACTTTGATTTTTGTCCACACAAGTAATGTAACTATGTTTGCAAAGCGGGCGCTTTTTCATAGAGGGCGCAACCGGATTTTGAGGACACTTTTTTAATTGGTTCAAAGAGAGGAGTGAACCATCTTGTTATACAAAATCTTTGTCTATATTTGAAAATAGCTTTACTGGAAAAAATGTATGCCATTATTGTAGTCTACAGGTCTAGAATGGACATATGTATATCAATATTATAATACAGGTTTGTATACGTTGTGTAGTAATTGTGCACGTGGTATTAACCCTATTTGTACGTCAAGTTTTATATCGTATCCATACGACCTGGGGAACTCTGTGGCACCATTTTCCAAAGAGGAAATTTACTCATTAATCCGATCGTACGTTTTGCATAGCAGTCTGTCAAAATGATTTTTTGAGAAATACTGAAAGTTTCAATTTCTACTAAAAGTATTCTAAACTGTGAAGAACACAACCCCTGGGCTACAAAAGGACCCCAGGGCGTACGGATAGGGTTAAGAAGTAAATTAATTACCGGTATATTTAGATGTACATATACTGTAACGCCTCTGTATAACGGACTCCCTTGGAACCCAAAATTTTGAACATTTTAGCCAAGGCACGGATTGGCCAAAAATGAGTAAAGTAGTGTACGTCATACCGAAAGAAATAAGAGTCACTACAAAATAAAACGTGAAAAGGTATATATATATATGTTTAACTATGAAAACTGTGTTAAGTTATTGAGGTGCTGTCATTACCGAAAACGTTTTCCCGTTTGTTTGTTTTTTGCCCCTCCCCCTCCCAAAACTTGACCATTGACCACTCCCCACTGCCCACTTCCCACTCCCCACTCCCCACTCACGACTCCCCACCGCCCACTCCCCACCGCCCACTCCCCACATCGTGACGTCAGTGTACGGCGGAAGCAGTAACCCTTGCAGCGGGACGTACTCTGGACCACACAGCTTCTCCGAGCCAGAGACCAGGAATCTCCGGGATCTGTTGCTAAGCAACAAGGACGCCATCAAGGGATATCTCACCTTCCACTCGTTCGGCCAGTTCTTCCTATACCCCTGGGGCTTCAGTAGTGATGTGGACATTGAGGACGAAAGAGATCTGGTAGGTGCAGTAGACTTTGAGTTTGATTTCACCCTATCAATACGCCATGGGGTCATTTTGTCATGCGTTTACATATTATTATTATTTATTATGCAGCTGCATTTTTTATCGCGTTAAAAAACAAATCACACGAACTTGCTCCAAAGTATTGAACAACTCAAGTATCAAGCTCTTTTCGTCATTTACTCCCATAAATCTGGAACACCTTGCCTCAGGATCTCAGAGACACTGCAAATTTTGATAGGTTTAAGCGATTGCTAATGACTCATTTGTTCAATTGATAGTTATAGTGTGTTAGTAAGTTCTGATTTGTAAATATACATGGAGATATATATACATATATATATATATATATATATATATATATATATATATATATATATATATATATATATATATATATATATATATATATATATATATATATATATATATGTGTATATATATATATATATATATATATCGTGCAGAGTAGAAGTATATAGGACATATTCCATCAGACTTGTCAAAATCTATCTTCACAGCTTTACCAAAGAAACCTAATGCAAACGAATGTGAAAAGCATCGTACCATCAGCTTCATAAGCCACATAACAAAGATGCTATTCAGAATAATTATGATGAGAATACGAAATAAAATTCTTCCAGAAATAGCACTAGAACAGTGTGGATTTATTGAAGGCAAAGGCACTGTAAATGCCATATATGTCATCAGAACAACAAAAGAACGTGCCCTAGAAGTTCAGAAAGATCTTCATTTATGTATTATAGACTACACCAAGGCATTCGACAAAGTTAAGCACGACAAGATCATCGACAGGCTGGAAGTCCTCAATATCGACGGGAATGACTTAAGGATCATCAAGAACATGAACTGGGATCAAACTGCTGCAATGAGAATAGAAAACGACATCAGCAAATATATACAGATTAAAAGAGGAGTCAGACAAGGATGTGTACTTTCTCCAGACTTGTTCTCCCTGTATAGTGAAAATATCATGAGACACATAGAATAAATGCCTGGTATCTCGATAGGGGGACATAATATAAGCAATCTAAGATATGCAGATGACACAGTCCTAATAGCAGAAGATGAAGAACACCTGCAGAATCTATTAAATGTCATCGTGCAAGAGAGTGACAACATGGGCTTAAGTCTAAACATATAGAAAACCGAAACAATGGTGATAAGCAGAAAAACTCCAACCCCAACATGCAATATCAAAATCAATGATACCACCCTCAAGCAAACACAATATTTTAAATATTTGGGGACCATTATATCATCAGATGGTAGATGTCAAACCAAAATTAAGAGCCGCATTTGCCAAGCAAAAGCAAACTTCCACAAGATGAAACAGATACTAACAAACATCAATCTGTCACTAGAAACGAGAAAAAGAGTATTGAAAAGTTACATTGAGCCAATCCTATTATACGGGTGCGAAGCGTGGACAATCAATAAACACCTGGAAAGAACAATTGTGGCGACAGAGTTGTGGTTCATAAGACGCATGCTACCTATCCCATGGAGAGCTAGAAATACAAATGAAGAAGTCTTGGTTGAAGAAAATTATAGAAGCTTATGACGAATATAAGAAAGCGACAGGCAATTTTTTTCGGACACACAATGCGGAAAGAAGCATAGGAGAATATTGTAACAACAGGCAAGTTTGATGGAAAGAGAGGCAGAGGCAGACAGAGGGAAAAGATACTGGACAAGATGACAACATGGCTAGTAGCAGCACGAACAACAGACACCATTGCTGCAACGCAAGACAGAGTGAAGTGGAGGTCCATGATCGCCCACGTCAGTCGGCAAGGCACCGGATGATGATGATGATGATGATATATATATATATATATATATATATATATATATATATATATCTCTCTCTCTTGGAAAAAAATTAATGGGATTTGTTGAACATGAAACCATTGCTGTTGTTGTTGTTGTTGTTGATGTTCCTGTTGTTGTTGTTGTTGTTGTTGTTTCTGACTTAATGTGTATGTGCGTGCTCGACTGTGGTACAACATCTGTTGCTGCTGTTTTGTAGTCATTGTTGTTGCTGTTGTTGTGGTGGAGTTGACGGTGGTGATAATTTATTTGTCTCTTAGAGCTACTCCAGTGTTTGGTCTGCTGTTTTTGGCAGAAGATATTCGGAGACGTCTCCGGCGAGCACCCAGGAACTATTCGGAGACGTACTCCCGCACACAGATATACTGCTTTGGGGGGGGGGGCAAACTTCGTATCGTTTGCTGCAGATCACACATATAGCCACTAAAACTGTCGGAAATCAATTATTTTCAACAAAAGTTCAAACCTATCTGCAAAATATCAAATTATGGGTTAAAACATGGGGCATTCCCCCCTGTAACCACCCATATTTTTTTAAATTGGTCTAGAAGCACAAAGCATTTTGTATTCTCGGAGACGTCTCCGAATAGATACTGCGGCTGTTTTTAGAGTCCTCCACCCGACACTCGGCATCGGCACAACTCCGCACCACACCGCACCACACAGCACCACACCGCACCACACAGCACCACACCGCACCACACAGCACCACACCGCACCACACCGCACCACACAGCACCACTCCGCACCACACAGCACCACACGGCACCACACAGCACCACTTCGCACCACACGGTAACACACAGCACCACACAGCATCAAACAGCACCACACAGCACCACACAGCACCACACAGCACCACACAGCACCACACAGCACCACACGGCACCACACAGCACCACACAGCACCTTTCTCAAAGGAAGTGTCTACGTACTCCCCAATTGGGGTCTACGTAGTCATGGTGTCTAGGTGGACCCCAAAAATGTTGGATTGTGATTGGCTCGCTGAGCGAGCGGTAGTTTACATTGGTTACAATGCAAGGGCGGTGGACTAGAATCTAGATCTAGATTATCTACACAAAAAAGATATCTAGATCTAGAAATCTAGAATCTAGATTCACTCCCACAATGGCCGTCATGTAAACAAACGGGACCGCAATTGTACAGGAGTGCCGAAACCGTGCACCGAAAAAGAAGCCGTTTGAAACTAGTAGACTCCATGCCTACAGATGCAATTAGGCCTACTGTTGATAATTATGATAGTAGACCTGTGAATCAAGTTGCATGATAGGCCTAGTGTGTCTCCGCCAATTCACAGGCGAGTAGTCAAGAGTCGCTCTTCGGTCATTCGCCCACTAGGCCACCACTAGATTTAAATCATCTACTTTCCGAACTGCACGCTCTTGGCTACGTTTATTCATTAAATACTCTATCTCTGGGCTAAAATAAATAAATTATAGATCTAGATCTAGATCTAGTAACACTAGATCGACACACCGCCCTTGCATTGTAACCAATGTAAACTACCGCTCTCTCAGCGAGCCAATCACAATCCAACATTTTTGGGGTCCACGTAGACACCATGACTACGTAGACTCCAATCGGGGAGTACGTAGACACTTCCTTTCTCAAAACACATGCCCTACCACCACATGAATAATGGAATACTACAGTAAACTCTCTGATACTACCTTACCGCCGGGAATTATGGGAAACTATAGACATGACGTATTACTATTCCGACTTACCCCATTTACAAGCTCTGAATCCTAACGGTTACTGACACAAAATATTTAAATTTTGTCATTTGCATTATCAGAAACTCCCGAACTCAAAACTTCAACCTTCAGCCGTTCAACATTCTGAAGTTTCTTGAAGTACATTCTCAAGTAGACTGAGGCTTGTGGGTGGTTGGCGGGTGCTCTGGTGTGGTTTGCTTCTTCTTTCTTATCAAACATCTATACTCCTTATCTCTCCTCCTTTCTTTTTTGTGTTTGTTACTCTCTTGTAACACCTCTAATCTTCGGCACTTGTACATGACCTTATTGTGTTGCAAGTGCCGTAAAACTCTTACTAAAACTAAGACCGATGCTTTAACAGCCGATGTGTGGTTAACTGCTCAATGATATTCTCGCTGTAATGCAGTACATTGACCCCATACTAAAGATCCTGAAAACAAAGAAGAAGAAACAGGAATATATGGAAATAAATACAGTCAACAGAAATGTGGTTTTGTGAGAGACTTTTGTGAACTCTTAGTGCGAAGAAGAAATCAATAAATGAGGGAGGGGGGGGGAGGGGGGGCTGAAAGAAGCCCGAGTTGGAAGCCCACTAACAAAACATTTGGGAAGAGAAAGATCTTGTCAGTGTGTTGGTGTTTTAGTGTCTATTATTGGCTGCTTGCACTGTATGCTTCCCAGGAAGTTGAGGTTGTTTCAGAAAGCTCTCAGCAGGTCTGCTGGGGTAATAGTATAGATTGTGAAGCGCATAGAGCTTGCTGTCGAGCGGGGATTTGCGCTATACAAATGCTATCTATTATTATTATTATTATTATTATTATTATTATTATTATTATTATTATTATTATTATTATTATCATAATAATTATTAAGAGACAAAAAATGCAAATTCAAGGACATTTGGATCGACCTAAAGATTTTGAATGAATGAATTGCTATCTTAGGAAGAAATAAATAGAAGGGGAAAAAGACTAAATTGGACTAAAAATAACTTACTTTAAGAACTTGAACATAAAAAAATGCAATGGCAACAAGGCAAGACGGCGACCGAGAAAGACCTGGATAGATGGAGTCAGGGAAGCATTAATAACTCACGGCATCCCCCTGACCCAAGCTCTCCGGCTGGCGATTTCTTTCCGCGACACCCAAAAGGGTATAAGCGGCGGATAAAAGGAAAAGTAAAGTAAAGAACAAACGGGTGACCGTGACAAATCAGGAACTGGCGTCGTCTGTTATACATGATGAAGCACTAAGGGGTCAGCCCTGGCACGCAAAAACTGTGAGTTCGATTCCCGAGTGGGGAGCATTTGTGAGGCAGTGTGGTGAAGTCAGGCGCTTGTCAAAATGATGAAGTTGAAGAAATTGGCATTTTCCCTACATTTTGGCAGTTTTTATCGAAATTTTGTTTTTTGCTTCTTCACCTTTTATATCCATTTAAGAATGCACGCATGTATGAGTTTTACTGGAAAAACATGGATTAAAGGCACAAAAAAATGTACATTTTCACATCCCACGGACTATCAAGTTATAGAAATAATCAAACTTTGGTGGCCATTTTCTCGGTAATTCTACTTCTGAAATCAGGCGACCCCCATCTCCTTCAGTTGCAAATATCTCAACTTGAAATTCAAGATAAATTGTTTTCTTTTCATCGAAAGCAAGGCAAATAAACAACGATTATATCAATAACTCCACGTGCCCAAAAATTGACGAAGGCCTGATTCCACTGAGTCGTGAGACATTTTATCGAGTAACTGCGTCATTCTGCTGGGGCATTGTATCCTAATACATGTATTACTAGGTGCTGAAGATTGGAGGTTTTTACAAAAGAAAAACAAACACCAAAAAAAAAAGGGGCGAGAGATAAGGACGATAGATGTTTGATAGGAAAGAATGAGCAAACCACACCAAAGCACCAGTCACCTATAGTTTGCGACTACACTATTTATTTCTAAAGAATGACACAATTCGTAAGCAGCGAGTAGGAACTAGGATTTTTCTTAGAAGTACATTCTGTTTGACATCCTCCTTTTCATGGCTGCATCAACGGCAACGTGGGCTGAGCTCTTCATTCACTAAGTTCTTATACATGTACCATGATGATGATGATGATGATAATGATGATGATTATGACGACGACGACAACGATAATAACACGTTTTGTCCGTGGCCAATACCAAGACCAAATACAAATCAATGTCATCATATGTATGTGTAGTTGCTGGGTTGTTTTTTTTTTTATTATTGCTTTCCTCCCCC